>NW_025737838.1:2395-4377 GCF_021292245.1 Micropterus dolomieu
TAACACACTCACTCGCTCGCTCACAGTAACACACTCACTCGCTCGCTCACAGTAACACACTCGCTCGCTCACAGTAACACACTCACTCGCTCGCTCACAGTAACACACTCACTCGCTCACAGTAACACACTCACTCGCTCGCTCACAGTAACACACTCACTCGCTCACAGTAACTCACTCACTCACTCGCTCACAGTAACACACTCACTCACTCGCTCACAGTAACACACTCACTCGCTCGCTCACAGTAACACACTCACTCACTCGCTCACAGTAACTCACTCACTCGCTCACAGTAACACACACTCACAGTAACACACACTCACAGTAACACACTCACAGTAACTCGCTCACAGTAACACGCTCACAGTAACACACTCACAGTAACTCGCTCACAGTAACTCGCTCACAGTAACACACTCGCTCGCTCACAGTAACACACTCGCTCGCTCACAGTAACTCGCTCGCTCACAGTAACTCACTCGCTCACAGTAACTCACTCGCTCACAGTAACACACTCACTCGCTCACAGTAACACACTCACTCGCTCACAGTAACTCACTCGCTCACAGTAACACACTCACAGTAACACACTCACTCACAGTAACTCACTCGCTCACAGTAACACACTCACAGTAACACACTTGCTCACAGTAACACACTCACAGTAACACACTCGCTCACTCACTCACTCGCTCACAGTAACACACTCACTCACTCGCTCACAGTAACACACTCACTCGCTCGCTCACAGTAACACACTCACTCACTCGCAGTAACACACTCACTCACTCGCTCACAGTAACTCACTCACTCGCTCACAGTAACTCACTCACTCGCTCGCAGTAACACACACTCACAGTAACACACTCACAGTAACACACTCACAGTAACACACTCACAGTAACTCGCTCACAGTAACACACTCACAGTAACTCGCTCACAGTAACTCGCTCACAGTAACTCGCTCACAGTAACACACTCGCTCGCTCACAGTAACACACTCACTCGCTCACAGTAACACACTCACTCGCTCACGGTAACACACTCACTCGCTCACAGTAACTCACTCACTCGCTCACAGTAACTCACTCGCTCACAGTAACACACTCACAGTAACACACTCACAGTAACACACTCACTCACAGTAACTCACTCGCTCACAGTAACACACTCACAGTAACACACTCGCTCACAGTAACACACTCGCTCACAGTAACACACTCACAGTAACACACTCGCTCACTCACTCACTCGCTCACAGTAACTCACAGTAACACACTCACTCACTCGCTCACAGTAACACGCTCACTCACTCGCTCACAGTAACACACTCACTCACTCGCTCACAGTAACACACTCGCTCACAGTAACTCACAGTAACACACTCACTCACTCGCTCACAGTAACACACTCACAGTAACACACTCGCTCACAGTAACACACTCGCTCACAGTAACACACTCACTCACAGTAACACACTCACTCACTCGCTCACAGTAACACACTCGCTCACAGTAACTCACAGTAACACACTCACTCACTCGCTCACAGTAACACACTCACAGTAACACACTCGCTCACTCACTCGCTCACAGTAACTCACAGTAACACACTCACTCACTCGCTCACAGTAACACACTCACAGTAACTCGCTCACAGTAACTCGCTCACAGTAACTCGCTCACAGTAACACACTCGCTCACAGTAACACACTCACTCACTCGCTCACAGTAACACACTCACTCACTCGCTCACAGTAACACACTCACTCACTCGCTCACAGTAACACACTCGCTCACAGTAGCTCACAGTAACACACTCGCTCACAGTAACTCACAGTAACACACTCTCACTCGCTCACAGTAACACACTCACTCACTCGCTCACAGTAACACACTCGCTCACAGTAACTCACAGTAACACACTCACTCACTCGCTCACAGTAACACACTCACTCACTCGCTCACAGTAACACACTC
>NW_025737839.1:0-1029 GCF_021292245.1 Micropterus dolomieu
TGCGGTGGTTAGCACTGTTGCTTCACAGCAAGAAGGTTGTGGGTTCAAACCCCCGGCCTTTCTTTGTGGAGTTTGCATGTTCTCCCCGTGTCTGCATGAGTTCTCTCCCATGCTTCAGCTTCCTCCCACTGTCCAAAGATGTGCTAGGTTAATTGGTGACCCTAAATTGTCCTTAGGTGTGAGTGGTTGTTTGTCTATGTGTGGCCCTACAATGGACTGGCAACCTGTCCTGGGTGTACCCCGGTGTCAGCTGGGATTGGCTCCAGCAACCCTGTATGCAGGATAAGCAGTTGACAATGGATGGAGATACTAGCTCCAAGTGAGAATTTTGGGAAGACTGTTCAGCGTGTCCAAATTTTGCATTAAACACGCACTGCTTTTTCTGAACTGTTGATGGAGTAAGTGGTTAAAGTCAGCCAATTGGGCCATTTAGCTCAAGCTGCAGTATCTAGAATAATATATTGAGTTTTGAGTTTTTGCTGAGCCGGGGATTGATCCGCCTGTTTTCCAATTAACGGTTAACCCTCTTTACCACCTTAGCCATGGCCGCCCGGTACATGCAGTTCTGCTCTGTTCTGTTGTATAATGTTGATATCCCAGGTCAGAGATTTATTAAAGGCTATACATATTTTTGTTAATACATCTGTTTGAATGTATAACTAACATGGTCATGGGAATTAATTATTGTTGAAATGACCACGCTCATTCCAGCCAAGTTAACGGATGCAGCCTCACCTAAGTACTGTGATGAACACTGCATGACTTT
The DNA here is from genome assembly GCF_021292245.1 of Micropterus dolomieu. Lineage (NCBI taxonomy): Eukaryota > Metazoa > Chordata > Actinopteri > Centrarchiformes > Centrarchidae > Micropterus > Micropterus dolomieu. The sequence goes on from NW_025737839.1 coordinate 767, forward strand.
TATAGACACCAGTAAAATAGACAGTAAATAAAAAAAGAGTTGTATTATGAGGACACAGTTTATTGACATTATAAGAATAAAAAACAGCTAGTTCATATTTTATGAACTCTGTCAAAAGTGTGTGTCACCAGGTTGTTGTCTCTTATTCAGCAGTGTCAGACTGGGAAAAAAATAAAATAAAATTATTCATCATAAACTTCCAACATTTCATTGTCTATGCAAAGTAAATAAACAATCGTATAAAGAGTACATTTAGGTTATGA
>NW_025737840.1:0-653 GCF_021292245.1 Micropterus dolomieu
TTGACCTCTGTAATTGCAAACAAAGGCTACTGTACCAAATATTAACATTGATTTTCTCGGGTGTTCAAATACTTATTTGCAGCTGTATCATACAAATAAATAGTTAAAAAATCATACATTGTGATTTCTGGATTTTTTTTTTTAGATTGTCTCCCACAGTGGACATGCACCTACGATGACAATTTCAGACCACTCCATGATTTCTAAGTGGGAGAACTTGCAAAATAGCAGGGTGTTCAAATACTTATTTTCCTCACTGTACATCTGAGGAACAACATACAAGCATCAAATATAGCAAGAGATCTACATGTGACAATGCATATTAGTAAAAGCAGTTATCACATCAATGGGGTAAATACTTAGGGAAAGAAGTAAGAGTTAACAAAAAGTACAAGAGAATTGTAAGAGGATAGAAGAAGAAGAGCACAGGAAGTGCATGTTAGATGTTAGAGGTTGGGGTGGCGATGGCGATGGCGCATTGGTTAAGACTATGCCTTTGGTGTGAGAGACCCGAGTTTAATCCCCCACCCTGACCCATCCACCATTGTGTCCCTGAGCAAGACACTTAACCCCTAGTTGCTCCAGAGGCGTGCGACCTCTGACATATATAGCAATTGTAAGTCGCTTTGGATAAAAGCGTCTGCTAAATGAAT
>NW_025737840.1:673-2397 GCF_021292245.1 Micropterus dolomieu
CTTTCAAAAACCATGATTAATGAAATTTATGCCACCACCACTCAAATATTTACCGTTTACTGCAATAAACCAGTTTTACATGGGGGCAATAAAAATAACCCTCAGATGACTGCCTTGTAAAATAAAAGTAAGAACTGTTTTCAAGCATCTGGAGATTTAGTTATGATGTTATTTTGAATAAAGAAAGGAGTATTGCACTCTGTTCTTTACACTTAACAGTAATTCAATGTAGCTACCCTGACTCTATGGACAGAGAAGTGCTGTGCAACACATGAATTCAAAACAGTTGCAAAAGTTGCGGATTTATTGCATCAGAACTATCGTGCGATCTCTGCCACATAAATGTCACTGTGTCATGGAAGAACGTTGTGCGTATTGCATTACATTTACTTATTTGGCAGATGCTTTTTATAAGCAACTTACATCTGAGGAACAACATACAAGCATCAAATATAGCAAGAGATCTACATGTGACAATGCATATTAGTAAGAGCAGTCATCACATCAATGGGGTAAATACTTAGGGAAAGAAGTAAGAGTTAACAAAAAGTGCAAGAGAATTGTAACGGGATAGAAGAAGAAGAGCACAGGAAGTGCATGTTAGATGTTAGAGGTTGGGGTGGCGATGGCGATGGCGCATTGGTTAAGACTATGCCTTTGGTGTGAGAGACCCAAGTTTAATCCCCCACCCTGACCCATCCACCATTGTGTCCCTGAGCAAGACACTTAACCCCTAGTTGCTCCAGAGGCGTGCGACCTCTGACATATATAGCAATTGTAAGTCGCTTTGGATAAAAGCGTCCGCTAAATGAATAAATGTAGAGGTGTTATAAGAGAAAGTGTTCTCTGAAGAAATGAGTTTTCAAGAGCTTCTTGAAGTTAGAGAGGGACGCCCCTGCTCTGATGGCAGAGCCAGGCGGCGTTCGTTGGAGGAGCGCAGTTGCCGAGAAGGAAAGTAAGCTTGTATTATGGAGTTTAGGCAAATGTGTGCAGACCCAGTATTCACTCTGTATGCAAGCATTAGGCCCCATCCACACTACTGCGTTTTTGGAATTAGACCTTTTGCTCCGTTTGCACATCCCGTCCAGACTACAACGATGAAAACGAAGACCTATAACGGAGAAGTCTGGAAATGCTGCCGAACCCGTTTAGCATTTCAAAACTCCGGAGGGCATTTTAATGAAGAAGGGCCAAAACAGAGGACTTTAGCATCGATGACGCAGCCGCTCACGCTCGGCTCTCTGATTGGGTCTTGCAAAGCAGAAACACAATGCTGCTGACCGGGCTTTTGACATCATATTTTTATTAAAATATTCTATACCGTGCAAATAACACTCATCTGCCTACACTTGTACTGTGCATGTCGGCATTTACTTTGCAACAACTCCCAGTCTGTTTTCTGACGCCACACTCCCGTGTTACATTCAGTAACAGTCCCAGCTCGTTATTGATCCATGCAACAAAAAAATAAAATAAATGGTCTGATGCTTAGTCTGTATTTATTTATTCTTTCGGTGGCTCTTGATGCAATGACCCCAGCCTTCAGTCCACTCCTTGTTAAGCTCCCCCGAGTTCTTGAATCGGCTTTGCCTGACAATCCTTTCAAGGCTGATGTCATCCCTGTTGCTTGTGCACCTTTTCCTACCACACTTTAACTTTCCTGTCAACTTTCAATGAATGTTTTGATCCAGCTAGCTAGCCCTATCAGGAATGTTTTTTTGTGG
>NW_025737841.1:0-2405 GCF_021292245.1 Micropterus dolomieu
ATTTGTATGTACTTTTGGTAATTCACACCAAAGTAAAGAGTAATCCTAGTTAAAAAGTCATCCTTTTAGTTTTCAAAGCTAACCTCAGTGAAATATGTAAATGGTCATTCTTGTCAACCAACAGGAGGCAAGTTTGGATCCTGCACAGTGGGTGAACGCTGGCACCCCAGAGGTAAGTCTTAGTTCTGTGATAAGTCGCATTTAGGATGTTTTGCAAATATTGATATTTTGAGACATTTTCATTTCATGCAAAATTTGTACCTTCTAGGTCTTTTACAGAAGGGCCCGTATGGAACCACTCAACAGGTCTGTCATAGGTTTACAAACAGGAACCGTGTGTGACACTGCATTCACATAAACAGTCTCAATACTCATCTTTAAATTTGACAGAGAATACCAGAATACACATGTAGATTACCAAGACCAGTAGTCTGCAAAGACACAAAAAGTGAAAAATGTATTTTTTAAGGCCTGACTATGTAAAACTGACGCTGACAAAACAAATCTGATCTTTTAGGACTCCTGTCAATGACCTTGTTATTGCGGACCCTGAGGAAGCGGAGGAGGACGACATTATTGCAGTTCCATTTGAAAGTGACAGTCCTCCGTCGGTACGTTCAATTCTTTTACACTGCATTCAACTGGGAGAATAGTTTATTTTTATATGTAATTTTTAAGGACACAATACATTACACATACACTATAATAAAAGAATGAGATATTGCCACTATTTAAAAAGGAAATTCAAAGACCAGACCAACCTTTTTTGCCAGTCTCTGATGTACTTTTTACGTTTGATGTATTTTAGGAAGATGTGGATCTTGCCATCATTTTGAGGACTTTTCAAGAGGATCACCTTTCTCACGGCCTGGTATCCACCATTTGTGTCAGGAGGAGAAAGCTTCTGGAGAGTGCCGTTAAAGCCATCTCCAGAAACGCTTTCTGTTGGACCCACTCACCACTTATTGAGTTTGTAGGAGAAGAGGCAGATGATATGGGGGGACCGCAGCGAGAGTTTTTCAGGTCAGAATACCTAAACTAAATTTCTTCAGTGTTTTATAACAAATGTTTGCATGGGGAGCTGCACAGTAATACACGTCGCTGTATTTCTCTTTTCTGTCCATTTACTCTAGACTCTTGATGATAGAGGTACAGACCTCCCTGGGCATTTTTGAGGGAAAGGCCGGCCAGCTCTTTCTTAGTTACGACCAAGCAGCACTAGACCAGCGTAAATATTTCAGAGGTGGCAACCTCATCGCTTGGTCGATTGCCCACGGAGGTCCGTGTATCAGAGCCCTGGACCCCAGCCTCTTCCAGCTGATGTGCGGACAGGAGCCTCCGCTGGAGCAGTTTGACTGGCGTGTGCTGCCTGACCCAGATGTGCAAAGCAAAGTCAACAGGGTACTTTGTAATTATCATGTGAATATTTATTTGGATTTTAAACAAACATTTGTTTTACTTTGGGTCGCTGTTGACAAAAGAACATTTAATGTCTAGCAGGACAAACACTTGCTCAATCTGGGACTCCTGCTACATTATTGTCACTCAGATTTCTGTCCAAGATCCTACAGTGCAAGACTGCAGGGGACCTGACTCAGCTCCAGCAAGACCTGGGGGACTGGATTGCAGAGTGCGGCGTCCCAAGCGTATTTAGTGCCACAGTTGAAGACATACCAAAAGTCTACGCGTATGTGGTGAAGCACTACATCTTTCTCAGGTAAACACATTTTACAGTTGTAACTACTACAAAACACTGTCAATATAAAAAAAAATGTATGTTTCTGCACTTATTTTTTGGTTTGGGTCAGAGTTTGATACATTTATTCCCCAATATAGCATCAAAGAAATCCAAAAAATGATGTTGATGTTGCAAATTACCAGGACAGAAAGAGAAGCTGTGAGCTGAGGATCAGTTGGACATTTGCGTCTTGTTTGTCAAACAGCAGGCAGATGTACTGGACCTCTTGTGCAGGTGTGCTCCTGGGTTCTCTCTTCTCTTTCTGTCCTGGGTTGGCCGCTGAAACTGGAGAGCCATTGTAAACATATAATTAAGAAACAGTGTCATTATCATTTGGATGCGGTTGATCAGTCTTTCCCACAATTTGTGGTGTGATTCCAAACTTGTGCACGGTGATGTACATGTTTTATCTCTGTCGCTTTACAGAACGGCCAAGATGATCCTCCAGTTCACAGACGGAATGAATGCATTCGGGAAGCTGTGGGACCTGGTGAGGAAGAACTGGATTGCCTTCCTGCCTTTGTTCACCAACATGCAGGAGCCCATGTCAAAGGCAGCCTTCAAGGCCCTCTTCAGTTACAACTACAGCAGGAGAGGCAGCAACCATCGCGAGGCAGAGGAGGACACCATCTACTGCTGGGAGATGGTGCTTAACATGATTGAAGGT
>NW_025737842.1:0-875 GCF_021292245.1 Micropterus dolomieu
ATCTTCTAAAAAGACAAAACGCGACTAGTTTTCAGTTCTCAGTTTATTTTGTAGTGCAAATAATACAAAACATGTTCAAGAATAAGGTTCCACGTTAAGAATAGCCTGTAAGTCGGAGCGGAGGGTCACACAAACCTGCAGTGGAAATCTAAATCACATTTTCATCACGTCAGTATTTACAGTACACAAAGATCCAGTTCACTGTGAACTTACATTCTGTCCCTGTGGTCCCAGAGTCCCACCGGGCCCAGGACTCAGACCCACCGGCTGCACAACACTCTTCCCTGTCACACGTCCTCATCGCATGCTCCCATCATGTGTCCCTGTCGCGTCACTGTCACGTGTCCCCATCACGTCACGTGTCCCCATCACGTCACGTGTCCCCATCAAATGTCACTGTCACGTGTCCCCATCATGTCACGTGTCCCCATCAAATGTCACTGTCACGTGTCCCCATCAAATGTCACTGTCACGTGTCCCCATCATGTCACGTGTCCCCGTCACGTCACGTGTCCCCATCAAATGTCACTGTCACGTGTCCCCGTCACGTCACGTGTCCCCATCAAATGTCACTGTCACGTGTCCCCGTCACGTCACGTGTCCCCGTCACGTCTCCCCATCAAATTTCACTGTCACGTGTCCCCGTCACACCACGTGTCCCCATCAAATGTCACTGTCACGTGTCCCCGTCACGTCACGTGTCCCCATCACATGTCACTGTCACGTGTCCCCGTCACTGTCACGTGTCCCCATCACATGTCACTGTCACGTGTCCCCGTCACTGTCACGTGTCCCCATCACTGTCACGTGTCCCCATCAAATGTCACTGTCACGTGTCCCCATCACGTCACGTGTCCCCATCAAATGTCACTGTC
>NW_025737843.1:0-2030 GCF_021292245.1 Micropterus dolomieu
ACTCTGATGTTTTTTAGACTCTGAAGTTATGAGGCTGTGACGGCGTCCTCAGATCAGATGCACACAGACACCAGGACTGACGAGGAAGAAATGAGCAGCTTCTTCTCTCCCAGTGTTTCCTCCACACATGAAGGTGCAAAGTGTCTGTAAGTCGACCTGAAGTGAGTTCAGCAGGTGAGAATCCGACCAGAGGAATCTGTAAATGTCTGATAATCAGGATCACTTTGATCACATTGTGCTGGATCACTGTTTAACTGGACAGTAGAAATGCTTCTTGATGCTGATTGGCTGTTTCTAAATATCTCTTTGAAATCTGCTGTAGAATTTCTCTCCGAGTTAAAGAACAATGATTTCAGAAAGATTTCCCTGTAATATTGTTCATGTTTCTCAAGTAGAATCAGCAGCAGTCTGATTGTAGTCTGAGCTCACATCATCAGTGAAACATGCAGGGTGTGTCTGAACTGGTCTGACAGCTTGGATCCACTTGGCTCAGGTTTCTGGTTTGACTGTTAATACTCTGAAGTTAAGTGCATGGATGAAGAGTTCAGGGCTCAAATACAGACATCTTCCAACACTGAGACGGACTTGGTTTCACTGAAGACCCTTTAGAACAGTCCAGGGGCCTCATGTATAAAAGCCATCTGTCAGCCATCGGCGATGGCATTGTGAACCCCGTCCCCCCGTCAAAAAACAAATCTAAATTTTTCACATTATACCGCTATGTGAAAGCAGGTTTTAATCACAACGAACATTATTATTAAAGAGGCCTACACCTCAGGTAAACACACCGGCTAATACCGGGGAAAGGCAGCCTGCAGTTGGCACTTGGCTTATTTTATTTCTTTTCCAATTGAAAGGTGCAGTATGGAATAGTTATGGCTGACTAGTGCGAACACAAATAACACTGCTGGTTTGAATGTTTACATGATAAATTGGTAACATGTGAAATGAAGTGAAATTAAATATGTGAAAGTCATCATGATCTATTTTTCTCACATTCAATTTTATTTTGATATTAAACCACTACATACATGATCAAACCTTTGTCAAAAGACATCATTAGGATTTTGATAGACTACTCCATTGACATCTGCACAGTAATTGCAGTGGAAACACTATTTTGAAACATTTGGTGAGTTTTGGCACTTTAGCAGTTTACTGACAGCCAGACAAAAGTTTGTGGAGGGACTTCACATTCTGACATCACGTTCATTTTTATACATCCCACGTGTGCGTGAAAACCAGCGTACGTAACCTTTTTATACGTAGGCAGCGTTTATACATGAGGCCCCAGGTCTCAGCTGTACCAGAGGCTCCAGGATCCTTTCTAGATGGACCAGAGCCAGCCCAGGGTGGAGGGGAACTTAGAGGTTGATTAGGGCCCCTCAGCCATTAGGGGCCCTCACAGGAATAGAGAAGGACCAAAGTAAAATCAGCCATCCTGTGTCTCTCTGGTCATGATTTAAACATTTAAAGACAGAAATAAAGATTTAAAGACACAGACCTTGAGGAGAACTAAAGTGTCCTGAGATGTAAAGCTTGTTGTAATGAATGAGTGCAGCTCTCTCAGCATGTTGTTGTGTTTGTGTGAAGGTGTGGGCTCTGCTATGAATCAGTGTGAGGACAGAGAGGAGGGAGTCCCTCCCTCTAAAAGCACTCTGTGTGGGGAACATGACAGCCAGACCAAAGCTCAGAGGTGAGATGAGGATCTCTAACTGTCCAGGACTCAAATCACTCCACCATCATTATTCACTCTCAAAGCTCTGTGTGTGTTGTGTTGAAGCCCAGAGCAGCAGCAGGGACCAGACTCTGCTGGACCTGGACCTGGACCTGGACCTGGACCTGGACCCAGCTGTGTGTCCATCAAGAGTGACCGGTCTATGTGGCGACCTATTGACTTCAAAGGTGGACACCACTCTGCTGATCAAAGGTCAGCATGTTAAATGTTTGTGTCTCTCCTGAGATGAGGTTTGGTGTCTTTGTTTTGATCACTTCATGTTCTTAACTCTTCACTTTTTTCAAACTGGTCT
>NW_025737844.1:0-1022 GCF_021292245.1 Micropterus dolomieu
CATCCTGACAGTGGCTGGAAACGGGTCTCTGGCTGTGGTGTCTCAGGTCGTATCCTGAGGTCCTCCACCTGAACAGAGAACGCGCTCTGCAGGTCTGAGCGTGGAGTACATCCATGGCGGAGAGGTTGCAGCTGATAACGCCGTCTGCGGGTCTGACGACTCTACGAGGAGATTTCATCTCGGCGTGGGCGGGTGGAGACAGACGGGCTGTAGAGAGACATTTTATACGAACAACAACAGTTATTTCTTCATCGGTCTGACTTTCCTCTGGTTGTTCTCAGTTCGTGGTGTGAGAAAAGAAATGGTGAGTTTCTGTGTCTGCTTTAGACTGCAGATCAGGAGATGTTTTGTACTTAGGACATGAGGTGAGAAAGTGTAGCTCTGACTCTACCTGTCCCCTGAGTCTCTTTGAGTTTCTACCTGTCCCCTGAGTCTCTTTGAGTTTCTACCTGTCCCCTGAGTCTCTTTGAGTTTCTACCTGTCCCCTGAGTCTCTTTGAGTTTCTACCTGTCCCCTGAGTCTCTTTGAGTTTCTACCTGTCCCCTGAGTTTCTACCTGTCCCCTGAGTTTCTACCTGTCCCCTGAGTCTCTACCTGTCCCCTGAGTCTCTTTGAGTTTCTACCTGTCCTCTGAGTCTCTTTGAGTCTCTACCTGTCTGTCTATCTGTCTGTGTTCTCTCAGTCTGATTTTTCTTAGTTTAGGACATGTTATTCTGCTCGGAGTGAATTCTCGTTTTAGGCCCAGATAACTTATTTATTTCCTTTGTGTTCTGGTCGTGTCTTTCCAGTATTCAATACAGTTTTTTTCTTTTTGCTTGTTGATAATTGGGTTTGGTCTGCTTGAGTTGGCTGCTGGGGGACAGGTTGGGGTTTCTGCAGAGAGCCTCAGGAGCCGCTGGCTGAGGGCCCTCTGGTTTCAGATCCCGGCGGGGTATTGGCCGAGCTACTCTGTGTTCTTCTCCGCGGGACGCTCTTACAGAACTCGCTGTGGAAAGATTCCGATTGTTTTGTCCCACTTGTAAA
>NW_025737845.1:0-5862 GCF_021292245.1 Micropterus dolomieu
CTTCATCACGAGACTAAAGACACGAGGAAGAGTCTCGAGGGTCCGTGTATCATCCGTTCATTCTGTTGTTAGAGATCAGAGCCTGAAAACCCGCTCCAGGGTTTGTGTTGACGTGGTTTGATTTCCAAAGAGTCTCCGTGATTCCTGTTTTCATCTTGAAGAGAGGAAGCTGAAAGAAAAACTCACGAGCGTTTCTCTTTTCTTTGTTCCGGGAGTTTTCCCGCGCGGCGCATGCGCGGTGCAGCCCGTGTTGTGTCGGGAGCGCGCAGCAGAAACAATGCTGGTGAAAAGTGAAGCAGAGTCATTATATTTCCTCGTGTGTTGGTGAGTTTATCACAGTGACACACAGTCTGCCTGCGTTATTATTCTCTGAATGACCTGAGACAGGAACGAACATGAGCTGCAGTTACTTCAGCTGTTTCTAAACAACAATTTATTTGGACCCTTGTTTGTTTATTATGTCTCAGCTATGAGGCCACGAGGCATCAGTCGAGTGAAAGTAACCAAGTGCAACCTGCACAACAGGCTGTTCAAAAATACATTTTAACACGATACCGTCTCCCTGATTCATAGGTGTTTCTAGACCCCTTTACTGGGTCACGTGCTCCTGTATTCATGCGCTGCGCCCCCCTAGTTAAGACCCCTTGGCATCGTTTTTGGACGTGTAGGGCTCCGCGGTGAAGTTAGCAACAAGACGGTGATTATCTGTGTCTCAGTCAAGGTTTAATGTTCGTTACAACCAGGGGCGTTTTTAGGATCTTGAAACATTGGGGGCTTAGCCCAGCCCATAAAACTTCATATCTTCACATAATAATTGACCCTCCACCAAGCAGTAAAGCAACGGTAAACATCCTCTACTTATACGGCACGACAACACTGTGTCGTGTCTGCTAAATTGTAACGTCATGTGTCTAAATCAAATAATATAACAACAAAAATGCGACAGTATGAACAAGGGGGTGTGGTAGTGCTCCCCCAGAAAATTGTGAGTGTTAAACACTTAATTTCCTGCATTCTAGTGTTTTTCTGCACCAATTTCTGCCTTTTCTGCATCAGTTTATTGTGGAAATTATTTATGTAAAGGGACACAAAACTCAGGTAGCTCGCAAGGGGGCTGTATCTTTGTTTCACTGCTGCCTTTAAAGAACTTAAAGGCCTTCCCGCCCACCTTCAGATGTTATGACTGATTGTCCTTGTTGCTGAATTGTGGTGAATATTTAAGAACATTTTGATATTTTATGACCTTGTAACTGATTATCTGATTTAAGAAAGGTATAATAAAACAATTCAAAATCTAAAATTGTAACAGAATATAATGCAGAGCAGCTCTCAGCTTTGTTTCTCCTGTAGATCAACTTTTTATATCATTACTGCTGAATCAACAAACAGGCAGGCGTGACTGATCACGTTTTAATTCAGTTATAAACTCCTGGACTTTAACAGCTCCTGTGTTTTTAGCAGGTTTTCTGCTCATGTTCAAAGTTTTGCACATTCAGAATCGGGTTCTCTGACATTTCCAGAATAAAGGATATTTTGATCAGGATAAATCATAAACTCCGCGGTCCACCTGCGTGCCACACCGTGTGAAAGGGATCCATACCACAGATTCTGCAACCCACTACTATCCATGATGGTGTGGGGATTCTTACATGTTGTTGTGCAGGATTTTTAAGTAGCTTATTAAAATATTCCATCTACACGTAGATGTCGTTTGAAGAATGAGGAGAGTTGCTGTGCTGTGTTGCTGTGCTCGCACAGCGTGTGAGTGAAAATTAATAGCGCACTGATAATGACTGTGGGAATTTTTAGTAGCGGCGGCCACAATCCAGCAGCGGCGCACCACCGCTCTTGAATGTATATAGGGGAAACATTGACATAACAATATGTTTCTGGATCGATATTTTGAGAACAGCCCTATTTAAATCCTTGTTCCATGTGCCCTTTCTATACTTTGAGCACCTGCCCTTCCAAAGGTGTCTGCACGGCCCTGACCATTTGTTATGTTGTCGATAGTCTTCCTGAGATGACCAACGAGGATAATGGTGCCTGCAAGGCTAAACTGGGTTGGGCCAAGATCACAAGTGAAGATGTGTTGTTGTGCTGTAGGAAATCAGGCGTTCTTTTGAGCCGTGTCTATTTATCAAAAATTGTATTGACACTGCTCATTGTGAAGCTCTCTGTGCTGTGTATGATTGTATTGTGGGAGCTCTGTATGAGGAAAGTAGATCACACTCACTCTGATAAGGCTCTAAATCACCCTTTAGCGTTAGTAATTACCTGTCTTTTGTTTTTAAAAGCACTAGTGTTTAATATTTATTTTATTTGTGCTGTTGTATTTTAAGATGTGTTGTGGGTCTATAAATGTTTTTCTAATGGACCCTGAGTCTGAAAGTTGAACTGAACTGATTTATTCATGTCTAAAGTAGCATGGGACACTGTGAAAACAACATTCATATACTCTTATTTCTTATGCAGAACAATACAGCGTGTCTCACATTCACTTGTAAACAACATTTAATGGTGGTTAATAAGGTAATTTGATCATTATTACTGTTGTTCACCTGGTAGAGCAGCTGTAGAATAACAGACTGGAGCAAGATGTATTATAATTGCATTAAAGAATAACTACTTTATGTTGTAAAAAATTGCAGCATGAATGACTTCCGGTGTTGTGATGGAAACAGGTTTACACTGGTGCCATTAGTGTCAGCTGCTTCTGGATAGCTCGCTTCGCCTTGACCTCTCACTCACTGTCTTTCTCTCTATGTGTCTGTCTGTTGATTTAGAAACGAAGAAGAAAAGAGGCTCTCAAACGTCTCTGCTGTCAGCACTGTGGCAAATCCTTCTCAACATCTGGATCTTTAAAGATACATCGGATGCTTCACACTGGAGAGAAACCGTACAGCTGTGACCAGTGTGGGAAAACTTTCACTCAGGCAGGTAACCTAGAATCTCACAGACGTGTTCACACTGGAGAGAAACCGTACAGCTGTGACCAGTGTGGGAAAACTTTCACTCAGGCAGGTAACCTAGAATCTCACAGACGTGTTCACACTGGAGAGAAACCGTACAGCTGTGACCAGTGTGGGAAAACTTTCACTCAGGCAGGTAACCTAGAATCTCACAGACGTGTTCACACTGGAGAGAAACCGTACAGCTGTGACCAGTGTGGGAAAACTTTCACTCAGGCAGGTAACCTAGAATCTCACAGACGTGTTCACACTGGAGAGAAACCGTACAGCTGTGACCAGTGTGGGAAAACTTTCACTCAGGCAGGTAACCTAGAATCTCACAGACGTGTTCACACTGGAGAGAAACCGTACAGCTGTGACCAGTGTGGGAAAACTTTCACTCAGGCAGGTAACCTAGAATCTCACAGACGTGTTCACACTGGAGAGAAACCGTACAGCTGTGACCAGTGTGGGAAAACTTTCACTCAGGCAGGTAACCTAGAATCTCACAGACGTGTTCACACTGGAGAGAAACCGTACAGCTGTGACCAGTGTGGGAAAACTTTCACTCAGGCAGGTAACCTAGAATCTCACAGACGTGTTCACACTGGAGAGAAACCGTACAGCTGTGACCAGTGTGGGAAAACTTTCACTCAGGCAGGTAACCTAGAATCTCACAGACGTGTTCACACTGGAGAGAAACCGTACAGCTGTGACCAGTGTGGGAAAACTTTCACTCAGGCAGGTAACCTAGAATCTCACAGACGTGTTCACACTGGAGAGAAACCGCACAGCTGTGACCAGTGTGGGAAAACTTTCACTCAAGCAGGTAACCTAGAATCTCACAGCCGTGTTCACACTGGAGAGAAACCGTACAGCTGTGACCAGTGTGGGAAAGCTTTCTCTCAATCAGGTCACCTAAAAAAACACCTATGTGTTCACACTGGAGAGAAACCGTACAGCTGTGACCAGTGTGCGAAAACTTTCACTCAAGCAGGTAACCTAGAATCTCACAGCCGTGTTCACACTGGAGAGAAACCGCACAGCTGTGACCAGTGTGGGAAAACTTTCACTCAAGCAGGTAACCTAGAATCTCACAGACGTGTTCACACTGGAGAGAAACCGTACAGCTGTGACCAGTGTGGGAAAGCTTTCTCTCAATCAGGTCACCTAGAATCTCACAGCCGTGTTCACACTGGAGAGAAACCATACAGCTGTGACCAGTGTGGGAAGGCGTTCATTACATCAGGTGAACTAAAAATCCACCTACGTGTTCACACTGGAGAGAAACCGTACAGCTGTGACCAGTGTGGGAAAACTTTCACTCAAGCAGGTAACCTAGAATCTCACAGACGTGTTCACACTGGAGAGAAACCGTACAGCTGTGACCGGTGTGGGAAAACTTTCACTCAAGCAGGTAACCTAGAATCTCACAGACGTGTTCACACTGGAAAGAAACCGTACAGCTGTGACCAATGTGGGAAAGCTTTCACTCAATCAGGTCACCTAAAAATCCACCTACATGTTCACACTGGAGAGAAACCGTACCGCTTTGACCAGTGTGGAAAGCTTTAACTTCATCCAGTCACCTACAAATGCACCGACGTGTTCACACTGGAGAGAAACCGCACAGCTGTGACCAGTGTGGGAAAAGTTTCACTACATCAAATCAACTAAAAATACATCAACGTGTTCACACTGGAGAGAAACCGTACTGGTGTGAACAATGTGGGAAAATGTTTGCTCAGAACATGAACATATTTCAGAGCCAAGTGAGGTGTTTCCTCCTGCCTTCTTGATTCCTGATTAGGAATGCGATTTCACTATTAACCACGCTGAAACATCAGGACTAATTTGTAAAGGCTCCGTTACATCAAGTGTTTCTCTTGTGGGGAACAAAACTGTTGCGTGCTTATCAGAGACATGGAGGCTACTACTGTACACTGGTTAACTCTGGCATAGGGACCAAACTGTGAAGCTTTCTTTCCACCAAAGAAACATCAGTTTTGGGGTTAAACGGTTGCTGCTTAAGTAGCGAATACCTACCTCAAATTTGATGTAGCTCGCGCGCACACCGCTGTCAAATTAGTTTAACATTTTTGCGCTGAATCCAGCTTCCATGCTGTGTAAATCGTGTCAAATGAACACACTTCTTATAGATGTGATATATCAAGTAGCTAACGTGGTTTTCTAGAAAACAATTTTTCAAATGATATGATTCAATATGAAGAGCTTTAAAAAGACCAGTTGAATTTTTACATAGAAAATGCTAACAAAGATGACATTTTTGCAATATGCGTTTGCCAGACTTACATTTCCATACATTTATTCATTTAGCTGACGCTTTTATCCAAAGCAACTTACAATTGCTATACATGTCAGAGGTCTCATGCCTCTGGAGCAACGAGAGGTTAAGTGTCTCACAGTGGGAATCGAACGAGGGTCTCCCACACCAAAGGCAAACATCTTATCTATGCGCCACCACAACCCACACTTGTTATAAAATAGACAAATAATAATTTTGATATATCTTATTCAAGATTGTTTTGAACATTTATTTAAAAGTATGGTAATTGTTATAACAAATTGAAGTAAAATCATAAGTTTAGACAGGTGTCTTGCTTTAATTAATAAGTGGAATATTTGTTAATGAACTCTTTGTTCATGTGATATAGTTTTATTCCACAACCTTCATTTACTCCTGTAAGAAATTATTCAAAACTTGAAGTTTAACTGCTAGCGCAGTATGCGATACCCCACCTTTATGACACAGAGAACGACACATGAACGAACAACACAGCAAGTAATGTGACGAACGTTAGCTAGGTTGTTTGTTAGCAAACTGTCGCTACTTGCTGCTGCAGAGCTAACACGAGAGACGTGGAGTAGCACAGCAGCTCCAGACAGCGAT
>NW_025737846.1:0-3124 GCF_021292245.1 Micropterus dolomieu
GTGTGTGCTGTGTCTGTCAGTGTATTAGTGTGTGTGCGTCTGCATTGTGTCTGTCGGTGTATTAGTGTGTGTGCGTGTGTGTGCTGTGTCTGTCAGTGTATTAGTGTGTGTGCGTCTGCATTGTGTCTGTCGGTGTATTAGTGTGTGTGCGTGTGTGTGCTGTGTCTGTCAGTGTATTAGTGTGTGTGCGTCTGCATTGTGTCTGTCAGTGTATTAGTGTGTGTGTGTGTCTGTCAGTGTATTAGTGTGTGTGTGTGCGTCTGCATTGTGTCTGTCGGTGTATTAGTGTGTGTGCGTGTGTGTGCTGTGTCTGTCAGTGTATTAGTGTGTGTGCGTCTGCATTGTGTCTGTCAGTGTATTAGTGTGTGTGCGTCTGCATTGTGTCTGTCAGTTTATTAGTGTGTGTGTGTGTCTGTCAGTGTATTAGTGTGTGTGTGTGCGTCTGCATTGTGTCTGTCAGTGTATTAGTGTGTGTGTGTGCGTCTGCATTGTGTCTGTCAGTGTATTAGTGTGTGTGTGTGTCTGTCAGTGTATTAGTGTGTGTGTGTGCGTCTGCATTGTGTCTGTCAGTGTATTAGTGTGTGTGTGTGTCTGTCAGTGTATTAGTGTGTGTGTGTGCGTCTGCATTGTGTCTGTCAGTGTATTAGTGTGTGTGTGTGTCTGTCAGTGTATTAGTGTGTGTGTGTGCGTCTGCATTGTGTCTGTCGGTGTATTAGTGTGTGTGCGTGTGTGTGCTGTGTCTGTCAGTGTATTAGTGTGTGTGCGTCTGCATTGTGTCTGTCAGTGTATTAGTGTGTGTGCTGTGTCTGTCAGTGTATTAGTGTGTGTGTGTGCGTCTGCATTGTGTCTGTCAGTGTATTAGTGTGTGCGTGTGTCTGTCAGTGTATTAGTGTGTGTGTGTGCGTCTGCATTGTGTCTGTCAGTGTATTAGTGTGTGTGTGTGCGTCTGTCAGTGTATTAGTGTGTGTGTGTGCGTCTGCATTGTGTCTGTCAGTGTATTAGTGTGTGTGTGTGCGTCTGTATTGTGTCTGTCGGTGTATTAGTGTGTGTGCGTGTGTGTGCTGTGTCTGTCAGTGTATTTGTGTGTGCGTGTGTGTGCTGTGTCTGTCAGTGTATTAGTGTGTGTGCACGTGTGTGTGTGTGCGTGTGCTTTGTGTCTGTCAGTGTGTTCATGTGTGTGCGTGTGTTCAGTGAAGAGGACACAGACAAGGTGTTCAGAAAATAGCTTAACTTCCGTCCACCAATCAGAACAGAGGACCCAGTCCTTTGTTCTTTAATCATCTACGTCACCAAGGTAACCAGCTCTACAATAGAGACAGATAGGAAAACTTTCTGTCAAACAAACCTCACCAGAGATTAAACTATAGGTTGTATCGGCAAAATGACCTGACCAGCAGCAACAGAAGGCATTTGTGAACGATGTGATATGTTTTTTGTGTGGATAAAGTAAAAAACAAAAGTGAGCTCTTCTGCGAGTTAAAAAACTGGTATGTTCTGCTCTGCTCCAGACATTTTGACACAAATTTATAATGGCTTCCAATGGAGGACTTAGCTGTCACTCTTGTCCTTTGGAAGGGCGCTGAGCTAAATCTATAGCTGAGCTTTCAAAGTGGAGTAGGTATGAGGAGGATTTCGACAGTCTCTCCATTCACTTACAATGGGAGAATTTTCCTGGAAAACCTTGAAAATTATATTTAAGTATTCAAGGTATCAATGACAAAAGTAATAGCACCTCATTCCTCATTGAGCCGGACAACTTGGAGTTTGAACGGAGTTTCTACGTCAAAAGCTGTGGGACTAGTTAGCGCACGAAAAAACGTGACGGAAGAATAATAATAAAGGTTAGCAATAACATTGGATGCGAATGCTTGCAGCATTCACACCCAACTATGCCACAATGTGCCTGTTTTCTATGCTACTAGTATATATTTAGAATAAATGACTGCATGAAGGAGAGGGACATAGTTTCACTAATAATTTGTTTATTTTTCACAAGCCAATTAAACCTTTTAATTCTTTTGGTCCTTTTGAAATACATAACACAATATAAAAAAAATCTTCACATTAAACTAAGATTCTAAAGTTTCTAAGTTTCTAAAGAGTTGTGCACAGAAGGAGTCATGTGCATTGTGTTAGTTTCCTTTGCTGTACAAGGCAGGAGACTTTTTCATATTGTGGCCAACATGGACGTCGTTAACATGGTCCTAAGCCCCCCCAAATTATAATAACAAAAATAATTATTAGATTTAGATTTAGATTTTTTCTGAGGGAGGCTGCCTTTCATCGCTGCTCTGCGGAGCTGCCAAGCAATGTTACTACACAGAGAGAGAGACACAACAACACACAGACATGGTTAAGGACGATTCAATGTGGTGAGTGATTAAGAGTGAAACTGTAAGTTGCTGTAATGACTGTTACTTGCTGAACTTAAGATACGTTTACTTGAGATAAAAGAGAGGGTATAATTTAGTTGGCTATGGGAAACACTAGCTAGTGTGAAGCCATTAATATTAACTATCTGTAGTAGCCTATTTCAAAACAATATGAGTCCCTACAGAATGATGTCAGTGAAAACTAAATGTTATAGTATCTCTGTTGCTGTTGTACCGGTATATACTTCATTCATTGACCAGATGGATATTTGAAGATATTTTAGGAGAGAGAGAGAGAGTAGTGGGAGAATGGCAGAGCAGCTGATTCTGAGGTCAGTAGTGGTCCAAGTTACAGGTCTAAGGAAATGTGGGCTATTTTGTTTTCTTCTAACAACAGTCGTTTGCTGGCAGGTCTAGGCACAAAAGCAAAGCCTAAACTAAATTATTTCATGATATTTATCATATTTGCTATATTCTGACCAACTTAACTTTCTCCATTTATAGCCTGTAATAAATTAAATATGTAGATGTTGCCTAAATGGCTAGGCTATATGTGAGCATATACCCATGAATACATAACAAAAAAAACAATTATCCATACAGTACGTGTATCCATATAGTAATCATTACTCCAAATCTTTCAGTCCTTCCACCATCAGGTTATTCAATTCAGACAGTAGCCACTTTAAACAGGATCCTTATCAACAGCTTACGTATGTATGTTTCTATGCAAGCCAAACTACAGAGCAAAA
>NW_025737847.1:0-643 GCF_021292245.1 Micropterus dolomieu
AGTGACATGAGGACAGACACACAGGAGGGTGTTAGTGACGACATGAGGACAGACACACAGGAGGGGGTTAGTGACATGAGGACAGACACACAGGAGGGTGTTAGTGACGACATGAGGACAGACACACAGTCAGAGACACAGGAGGGTGTTAGTGACATGAGGACAGACACACAGGAGGGTGTCAGTGACATGAGGACAGACACACAGGAGGGTGTTAGTGACGACATGAGGACAGACACACAGGAGGGGGTTAGTGACATGAGGACAGACACACAGGAGGGTGTTAGTGACGACATGAGGACAGACACACAGGAGGGTGTTAGTGACGACATGAGGACAGACACACAGGAGGGTGTTAGTGACATGAGGACAGACACACAGGAGGGTGTTAGTGACGACATGAGGACAGACACACAGGAGGGTGTTAGTGACATGAGGACAGACACACAGGAGGGGGTTAGTGACATGAGGACAGACACACAGGAGGGTGTTAGTAACATGAGGACAGACACACAGGAGGGTGTTAGTGACATGAGGACAGACACACAGGAGGGGGTTAGTGACGACATGAGGACAGACACACAGGAGGGTGTTAGTGACATGAGGACAGACACACAGGAGGGGGTTAGTGACATGAGGACAG
>NW_025737848.1:0-7551 GCF_021292245.1 Micropterus dolomieu
CGCTTAGCAGCCCATTGGTTCATTTTCTGCTACTGTTCCAGTAAATTAAATGGATTCTACCACAGACTGTGAAAAAGTTCACTACAGGTCAGCAAACAGCAGCAGAAACAGAGAAACACTCAGATATTTAACTATCTCACTTAATGTGTTTCTATCAAGCTGTTTCACTAGTTATTAATAGTAATTTAAAAAAATGTACAAGTAGAAATGAAAATGTTACTAGAAACTTATGAACAGATCTGAACTGCAGAGCCACATATAAATATTAGTAGCTTTTAAACTAATAAATGTGAATAAATGTTAACCAGGCTCGCCAGGAACATCTCCTCCTCTCTTCACTGTGAAGAAGTTATTTTCTAACTCTGCTCTAAAAGTCTTTTTGTCTACATGAATGCTCGTCTTTACCTGAAGCTGCTGGAGACAGAAGGAGCAACAGGAGCACAAAGTTTTCCTCCATGAGGACTTAAGATCCACCTGATGAAACAGACTTGATGAAACAGCCTAGTTAAACTCTGCAGGGTGAGCATGACACATGCTGCCTTCAGGGGCGGTCGGAAATGTCGAAATGAGAAAGGGGGCCGCGCAAGAGAAGGTCAAAGTGGGGGTTAATTTAAGGTGCTGCAGCTAGAATCTGACATTTAAATGGAGACTTTATATTTCTGATCCAAAACTTCCACTTTTTGTTAAAGTCAGTGAATATTTCCTAGCTCTCCGGTTTTATTTCCTGTGAAGAAACCCGGGATTCCTACACAGATATGGGTCAGTGAACATACGTTCAAAGAGGGCGGACTCAGAGCTGGTTAAAGGATGGCATGATCTCAAGCTGCACAGAAGGAGAAGAAGTCATGTGAACATCTGTGCTGCATTACAACACTGGAGAAACCTGACTAGGCCTACTTCAGTACTGTAAAGTCAGATTTTTACACACAAACACATGAAGAGTTTATAAAATCTGATGTTTAACAGTTTAAACAAGCAGACAGGAGTCTCACACTGACAGGGAGATTCATTTTTTTTATTTTTTATGTAAAAACATTTGATGGTTCCACACATGAAAGATCTGCTGCTTTTCCTTTATTTGTAATAACGTTGAGCTCTGTGCTGCTGGTTCGACAGAACAAAGCGTTATGAAGGAGTCACTTTGGGCTCTGGGTCACTGTTTTCAGTTTCTACAGTCAGCTGATTGATCCAGAATGAAAAGAGTCTGAGCTCCTTTATATTAATTCACATGGAATAATACTGTAAAATAATTATATATATATATATATATACACACACACACACACACACACACAGTCAGAGGACATTCAGTACTTTTAATACTACTAATAAGGACATTTTCCTGATTAGTATTTTTACAGTGTGGTTATTAATATTATTATCATCTTACACCAAACTACCTCACCCAAGACCTGGATCACCTTCTGTTCATAGTGATCGGTCCGAGCTGGTGTGTCGGGTCCTAGCAGGTCTGTGATACAGCAGGAGCCTGTAAAGCCTCAAACCTTCAAATCAGTTCTAAAGCCAACATGGAGTCAGAGTAATGAGGCTGAAACAGGAGAGCTGCGATCAGGGTTCTTGGTTCTGGTTCTGCAGCCTGGCCGCTGAGTTCTGAACGGTCTGGAGCCGATCAGCAGATCAGTGATCCAGGCAGGTACAGGTAAGAGTGTTCCTGTGGCCCAAACAGGATGAAATCAAAAGGTTTGAAGTTTTAAAAAAATCTTTCTGAGAGGATAAAAACACAAGTGTACCAACGAAGCTCAAAACATAAATCGCTGTCAAACCAGACCCAAGAGTCCTTCAGCCGCTGGCTTACAGAGACCTGACAGGCCAAAGGAGCCAGTGAAGGGCACCTGGGCCGGGTACAGTTCAGCAGACCGGGACGAAGCGCTCGCTCTACTGAAACGACGTGGACTTTGGGTTAAACGTGCTCGGGCACCATAATAAAGTCTGAAATGAGAGAAATGTCCTGCTTACTGTCTCCTTTACTACCTGCAGTCCAGGACCAGGAGCTGCAGTAATGGGGCTGTTAAATGGACCAGGTTCTGGCCTTTCTACCTGCATGAACATCAGATCCCTGTAACTCCTCAGGTGATCCTGAGTTTAAAAAGACCAAACCTTCAAAATAAAGCACTTTATTCAGAGCAGCTGAAACAGAAATATAAACCTGGTAAATCTGAGGCCCAGAGCAGCAAAGACAAGACTTTGATATAAACTGTCCACACGGTGTCCTCTCAGGGTCTCCTGAAGCGTCTTCCTGAGGACGCAGAGTCTGTCCTGATGCTGCCGGGCGTCTCCAGGCGTCTCCAGGCCTCTGCCTGCACACAGCCGACTCACTGTTGCTGCTGCTGGTCCTGGGACTGTCCCTCTTCACACCAGGACGAAGGAGACGCCTGTAAGAGAGGGGAGACCAGAGGACACGTCAAGCTGACTAAAGTTTCAGACCTGCCCGCTGCAGTCCTCTGGTTCTTCAATGCAACCTGTTTGAACACGCGTTTGTGGGCGAGCCGACAGAACTTAAAGACACGTGCAGGAAAGTCCATGTATGGTGGTGATCGGTGCACACGTGTCACTACCGGCCAGCTCAGGGAGAATCTGAGGCGGCGTCTCAAACCTCCCCAGAGGAAGACGTCCAGTCCGTCCTGACAGCAGCACTACAGGAGGAAACTCTGGTGTCCTCACAGAGAACCACTGAACTGCTCTGTTCTGTCAGCTGCACCATTTCCAACATGATAACTACGATGTTCCAGTCAGTGATCATGAAAGATCACTGATCAGTTTTATAAGTTACATATTAAACAGTGATTACTGCAGTGATGTGTTTCAGTGTCCACAGAGTAGATAAGATAACTCTGTCCTTACATGGACGACAGATTGATCATAAAAGCGGTCATGTTCGAGATCATGTTTGGATGAAAAACTTCTATCTAACCGGGATTTTGTGTCAGACAGCTGCTTCAGGCTCTGCAGGAGGAGGAGGAGGAGGAGGAGAGAAACTGACGGTTTTCCAACTGATGCTGTGAACCTGACCTCCTCCCGAGGAGTTTCCTTCATCTCAGGCTCAACATACTAATACATCCCAATCTACGTGAAATCGAGCGCACATGCACGAGCCACGTACCCCGCCCTGGCTCCTCCCAGAAATTACTACGCAAATGACCATAAATACGCCGACGCCACCTCCTGAGGTCCAAATAACAACGGCTGCTGCAAACCAGTGGCCTGCGCTAGGAAGGGAGGAACTCGGGGTAACAAACTCTGACCGCTGCACTGGAGTTAATCTACGACGGCGCGTTCGCATAAAAGCTTTTCGGCCGTTTTCGCGACGGCGCATGCTCCGTATTTCTCCAGAGGAACACGCGTTGGTAGTGTCGGGGAAATTATGAATGTAAAGACACGTTAACGGCTAAATCTAATATCGTGGCGGACGACAGAGCCGGGGAGGCCTGTTGGCATCGCATGGAGTAAATTTGTAGCCTAATTATCTTCACAGTGTTCTTATTGTAGTTCAAATCTCTATTCTGTATTTTATGAGCTCTTTTATGTGTAATATGATTAAGATGTAAAAGGTCCACTGTAATTGGAAAAAAGGAGAATTTAATTTCCAAGATTATTCTACAAGTAAAAAACTTGAATATTCTGTCACACATTTAATAATAATAAGAATAATAATTTGAATTTGTATAGCGCTTTTCACGAACTCAAAGTCGCTTAAATTTATTACATTTATGAGAGAAACTTCACTTTGCAAGGCTGCAACATAACACACACACGTCTGCAGTGTGTGATGCATGCACTGGAAAGTGATATTATTATATTAGACTGCAATCAGTGAGTTTAGCCCATAATCACCACCACGCACCTCAGAGACTTTGCCTTGGATTGGGCGTATTCAGAAGAAATTCTTTGTGACATTAATTTCAGGGAATTTCTGATTTTTCTCGGTTATTAACCCTGTCAATCTAAATATGTGAAAAAACTCAGGAGAATTCAATTATAGACCACAGACGGCTCCGTCCCAGAAACTATCCCGTTAATTAATTAAGATTCCTTTCTAAAAATCACAGCTCGGCTGCAGGACTCGCTGTCTGAACGTGATGCTGTTGTGTTCAGAATAACTTCAGTGCAGCCGCAGAGGAACAAATCAGAAGAGGTGCGTATTAATATCCTACTTCTCATCATTAACACCGAGTACAGATGTGGTGTGTAGATAACCTCGAGTTAATCACAAACAAAACCTGCTCGGAGCAGTTTAGAGATGCGGTTTAAATTGCCATGGCAACAGACCTCGGGTCAGCACCTGTCCACCTTTCGTAGTACTCGTTAATCAGGAAGTTACCTGGTCCCCTCGCTTCGTAGTACAGACCTCTGGTCTAAACAGAGATCGAGGTGCTGATCACTGAGGAGGAGAGAAGAAATATTTTATTTGATGCTTGAACTGAGATCAGCAACAAACGCAAAACGACGGCGTGTCACAATGGCGGTCAGTGCCGCTCAGAGACTCAACACGGTCTGACATGAAGTGAAGGTCAAATAAAACTGCTGGTTTAACGTTTAAATGATATGAAGTGAAGTTAAATCTGTGAGAGGCATCATCATCTACTCCTCTCACAGTCACTTTTATTTTGTATTAACGGACATAATTTGGTTTTTGATCGACTTCTTCACTGACGGATGCACAGAAACTGAAGTAGAAGCGTTGATTTAAAACAGTTAAATCTTTCAAATCAGGACTTTAAGTTCACCGACAGAGCCAGACGAAGGTTTGCGGAGGGTCCGCACATTCTCACGTCACGTACATGTTTATACATCCCACGTGTGCGTGAAAACCAGCGTACGTAACCTTTTTGTGCATATGTGGCGTTTATAGACGAGGCCACACAGAGAAGATCCACACACTGAAACAGAAAGTGTTTGTTTAACTCAGGATCTCTGAGTAACTCACATGTGTCAAAGCTGGGATCTGCAGGGTCACAGGTGGCATCCAGCCCTCCTCCAGGTCCAGGTCCAGGTCTCTTTATAGGTGAGCATGTTAGAAAGGCCTGAGCAGCTGCACAGGGAACTGAGGATGTCCCTCCACCAGAGTCTCTGCAGCAAAGAGACAGGTTTTAAGAACACGAGTTACGAGACAAATACTCAGCAATATTACTGCAGAGTAGCACAGACGTGAGACAGGACGTCAACAGCTCAGAACAAACCTGGACCAGAGGAGCAGGGAGGAGTCCTCGGTCTTCTGTCAGGAAACATCTCTGCTGGTCTGAAGCAGGAAACACTGACAGGTTAGTCCAACAGCTGCAGTACTGTCACAAATACTAGTACTGCAATAACGTTCGGTGTATCTGTGGATCGGAAAGGTTGTTAGTCTCTGGGCTGCGACGCTGAAAACAGCTTCTGATTGAAGAGTTGGGGAAAGTGAACCCCGCTGAGCGACAGGTTCTCTGGGTTCTGCTCTTCCTGTGAAAGCTGGCAGGCCTTTTAGGAAAAGTCTTCACGCTGTCTGAAACACTTTACACGGTTCATAAAACCTTTATTTTGTTTGTGAAAATGAGAAAAGGATGATTTCACAGTTTTTTTTTTTTTTGCCAGTAACCCACATTAGACCAGGTCCTAAGGTCCTGATCAAAAACCAGTACACCTAGACCTGCCAAATCTGGATTAGATTTTTCCAGAGAGAGGAAGTTTCTTTAAAACGGCGTTTAGAATCAGAAGCTAACTTCAGCGTCGTGTCTGCGCTTGAAGCTGCCCAGACGACCACCGATGGCTTCAGGTACGAGCAGTTCCCACGTAGGTGACCACAAACACATCAACACCATCAGGACACAAATCAGACAACACGACCATTTAGAGGACTGGCAGCCCTCAGCCGAGCGCACTAGCTGCCAGCCAGGTCATCGCTGCGTTTCCTGCCTAGCGTCACAGTTTCACGACTTCTCCATATCAAAGAAGAAAGTAAGGCTTTATCTTGACCATTGAAGGACAGGACAAGTCAGAATGTGTCATTTGTGGCGAGAAGCAAGCTCATGACAGCATGAAGCCATCAACAAACAAAACACCAGGAGACTGCTGGTGAAGCCAAGAACTTGGCAGCGATTTACACAGAGCCACAGAGGCCTCATTCGAGTGTTCGCTATTAAAATACCATTCAGTTGGATGAAACGACAACAGTGTCAGACGAGTCCGTGCTCATGTGCAATATATTCACGGCAAGGATTTGCAACAAGACATTCTTATGTCTACCAATCTGACCACAACAACTACAGGACAAGATATTTTTATGGCTGTGGACTCGTCATCCAACAACCTGCCCTACAGAGAAGCTTGCTGCACTGATGCCGCTGCAGCAGGATTTAACAGCCGTCTGAAGGAAAAAGCCCCAGGGTGCATTGCCAAGCATTGGCCAGTAAAACACTTTCTGAAGACCTCGGTGACACCCTGACAACTAAAGTTGGAAACTTCATCAAAGCTCGCGCTAGGAACAAGAGACCGTTTGCCCAGCTGTGTGAGGACGCATCAAACACTGCTGTTACGCACAGAGGTACGCTGGTTGTCGCGCGGACAAGTGCTTGTGCGTTTTATTGAACTGCAGGAAAAAATGATGGAATTCTTGCATGATCACAACTGACACCTGCACGAACAGCTGACTGACGCTTTCTGGAAGTAAACGGCCTACTTACACAGATTTACTCTCTACAATTAGACAAACAAGCGGAAGCAAGGCCCTGAATCACACGTCATGCAGTGCAAAGACGCTCTCAGCGCATTTGTGCGCAAAATGGAATACAGAGTTGGGAAAATGTCAAAAAGGAGAGCTGCTACAATTTCCACTGTGGCACTGTGTGTGCGTCTTTACGCACCGAGTTTACCCCACTCATGAACTTGCTCCAGGAGGAAATGTTGACGAGTACTTATCAAAAGGATCGTGGGTGATGGACCCGTACGTTTCCAGCCTGGAGCACGTGGAATACCTCGGCTGTGAGGATGAGCTTGCAGCACTTCAAGCCGATTCTGTGTCAAAGAAATATTTCCAGAAATAAGGGATACAAAAAGTTTTGGATCGTCAAAGGACACGCTGTTGCACCCACACTGGCCAAACACGCAGTTAATTCAATTTCAATTTTATTTATATAGCGCCAAATCACAACAACAGTTATCTCACAGCGCTTTTCATAAAAGAGCAGGTCTAGACCGTACTCTGTGATGATATTTACAGAAGCCCAACAGTTCCCACCAAGAGCAGCACTAGGAGACAGAGGCAAGGAAAAACTTCCTTTTAAGAGGCAGAAACCTCGAGCAGAACCATGGCTCAGGGTGGGCGGCCATCTGCCTCGACCGTTTGGGGTGAGGGGGTGAGAGAGAGAGAGAGAGAGAGAGAGAGCCTACACAATTTACACACAGAGGTACAGACAGTAAAGGTGATGTTGCTATAAACTAAATGAAAAATGGTACAGATATTTATAGTAGTGTTAATGGTAACCATCGTAATGTTAATGATTATAATAACAATAATAACAATAGGACTAGCAACAATAGTCGTTGCAGCAGAGGGTGTCG
>NW_025737849.1:0-7134 GCF_021292245.1 Micropterus dolomieu
CAAAGTAACAACTTCACTAAAGTTTACTCACCAGGCTTGGCAGAGGCCTGTCCTGCCTCCACCACAGCAGTGGGCTGGTGGGCATCTTTGTAATAAATCAGCAGCTCAACATCTCTGTCAAACTTATGTCCTGCAGCCAACTTCACCTGCAGATCACAAAACACATTTATACCTATAAATAAAGTGATACATCTTGTATTGAAGAACACAGCGCACATCTCTACCTACCGTGGCCTGGGTTTGCTCTGTGTTGAGGTACTGCAGAGGGTCCAGGGAACAGTTGGACTCTACTTTAGAGACTGGACGAGGAGAGGACACTCGGGCAGAGAAGGACAGACTGTAGGGCACCAGAGAGGCTGGAACAGCAGTCACCTGGACACTGGCACCGTCACTACTTCCGCATGCTGTGAACAAGTTAGAAATGCAACAATCAAAGAGCATTAACTTACAATTAACTAAAACAACTAAAACACTAAGAGTCTATATCCATGATCCACAGAGCAACAGAACTTTCAATCCCTAGAGCAAAGTTCATCCTTTCATCTTCATTTCAGACAAAACCCAATGGATGTTTGTATGAAAACACTGAAAGTCAGTGTGAATATAGACGTGTTTGCAAATCTCCCTGCTTTGAGTTGCTCTTGGGCAGTCTAGACATGATCAGTGATCGGACCCAAAGACCATACTTTGGTACACCAGCATCTCTACATATCTACAGATATATTTCACACTAAGCTGAAGGGTTCCACGTGAAGGTGTTGGCTGGTGTTCCTACCCTGAGGTTGGTAGCGAGGGTTGAGCACAGCAGGCAGGCAAAACCGCAGCCCGTCATCAGCCTGCACAGCCAGCTCAGTGACGTACTCCAGCCTGATGGAGGCGCTCTCTCCTGGAGGCAGACTGCCCACACTCAGAGAGAATACATCTGGACTCTGATCACTCTCCTCCAATAGGAAGGCCTGCTGACCTGAGCTCAATGCGTCATCATACTCCTCCCGAGCCTGAAGTGCAGATGACACATGTGAGGAACATTCACTGTGATTTTAAGGAACACCGTAGTGAGTAAGTCTTTACTGTCCAGCTCACCTCCTGCTTCTCCTTCACCTCAGCTACAATCTGTGTCTGTCCGATCTTAGCGCTGAAATGACAGACAGCAGCATCTCCAGGCAGAGGGAAGACAAAAACAGCCTCCAGTGGTTTGTCCTCCTTGTTCTCATAGTTCAGAGTGGAGACCACTGTAGCCACATGGTCCCTCACCTCCACATCCACCTCCACACTCTTCAGAGGAACTGACAGTGAAAATGAAGCAAGCACAATGACGATAATACCGTTATTTCAAATAGTTAAGGATACTGCTTAAGGATTCATTTTAGCCACAGTAGAGCTGTACCTGATGACCAAGCTAATAGCTAAACCTGCCTCTGTCTAATGGTGTGCAAAGCAGGATACAGTTATGTGCTCAAAATCCATTACAGCCAATATAAGCCTTTACATTTGAAGTTTACATGAGTACAAAAGGTCAATGAGGAAATTACCTAGTTCCTTCTGGACAGTTAGCAGACCACAGCAGTTCACCATCGTACCTGTAAAACAATTAACAAGCACATTTGAAGACTTCCTGCTGTAGTGATAAATGTTGATGACAGTTGCTGTACATTCTGGTTGTTCTTCAGGAGTCAAAATAAGTCATACAAAAACAATTCCACAAAAAAGATTAATCATGTTCATTTATAGAGCACTTTTTAAAATTCATGTTACAAAGTGCTTCACAACAGCAGTACAAAATAAAACACAAAAGTTGTAAAACCATCAGTTTATAAAAGAAAGTAGATTAAAACCAGAGCTGTTCCAGCGCTCTGTCCCCTTTAGTTTTCAGCAGGAACAGACATCAGTCCTCTGCCCGAGGATCTCTAAGTATGTGCTGGAAGTACAGAAGGGCTGGTGCAATGCACTGGCAAGGGCCTACGAGTTACAGCAACAACTGCCACGTGGATCATGCTTAGACGTCGTCATACATTCATTCGTAGTGTGTAGGCATAATAAGTTGCTGTGCTTTTCTTAATTTGTTCTTTGGTTAGTGACATACTGTGTCAGCTACTTTCTGTTGATTTGTTACTGTAGGCTGGCAAAAGTTATTACAGCTGTTTGGTAGTTGGAGACAGCAGACTGTGGTGGTTTTTGTCGAGTGCAGGCTCCGGCTGCTGTCCGTGGTGCTGATCAAAACCTGCAGGTTTGCAATATTTGCACCGGGGTCACAATTATGTTACGCTGCTGGTAAGAGGTCACATATATAGCAGGGAGGGAGGCCAAGAAGAGCCTTAAAAGTATTCAGTAACATTTTTAAAATCATGTGTGATGATGCTAAAACAGATGTGTTGGGATCATGTTACATGGTTCTGGTTAAAAGCCTGGCAGCTGAGTCCTGAACAGTCTGGAGGCGATCAATAGATATTTGGGCTGTTGCAGTAATCCAGGCATGATGAGATGAAGGCAAGTAAAATGCTCTCAGTGTCTTTAAAAGTTAAGATAGATGCTCAACGCTTAAATTTCTGTCAAACAAGACACCAAGATTTATTGTTTACCAATAGGCTTGATCTAATTAACTAGGGAACCAGCAGATGGCAGAACTGGCCATTTCCTGATAACCTAATAACAAGATCCTCTGTTTTGTCTGAGTTCAGCTGGAGAAAATGTTTTAACATCCAATTTTTCAGCTGTGCTAAGGTCCAGTAGTACAAGGAGTGAGCATATGCCATCAGCAGCAGCCATTAAAAGGTTGTTGGTGACCTTAAGCAGGGCACTCTCAGTGCTGTGAGACTTCCAGAAACCTGACTGAAACCTTTCAAAAATGTTTTTATTTTCAGAAATATGAAATTGTTTGGACACCATTTTCTAAAATGTTTTATATAAAAAGGTTATATGGAAATTGGTACATATTTTTGAGTGAGAGAGATCCAGCCCAGGTTTTTTTTTTTATTAGGGACACTGTTAAAAACAGAAAGCAAATAGATTAATGTTACTTCTAGTATAAACATGGAGCACACTCATTTGTAACACTGTTTCTAAAAGCTAGGTAAAAACAAGGTAACGTTAATGGGGTAAAACTGGTTGGGATGGGAAAAGATACATCAGAATGTATTTTAACATAAGATACCAAATACCCTAGTTTTAAGTGTATCAAAATAAACTATAAAATACAGCAGCCATGCCATGTATCAAAATAAACAACTGTAATTTTGTATTTATAAATTAGGCCTACTAAAAACACATAAAATTACTTGCAAACCTTTTATATTGGTGTATTTGATCTATTTGTTCAACAGTGGATAGTGTTTGACATCACACGGTAATTTTATCCTAGTTACTTGGTGTTTGGTAATGAAGGGCCTAATTTGCATCATCTGAGTTACAACAAACACAAGTGGTGGATGGTGTTGACAACCTGCTGTTTGACAGTGTTGCAGCCACACACTGTATATAAAAAGATTGCAGCACAAAGTTGTAAATGACAATAAGGCCCAAGTGCCCACACCATCTTGTGGAATTATAAAGTAACTATGAAATGCTTTATTATTTTTTTCCAACCAACTTAAACTAGTATTATAACCATGACAACAATTTTACATGTTTTCATTTAATAAATGTGCTGCAAAAATCACCAACGTTACAAACAAGCTGTTATTAGTACTAATAATATACATTAATAATAAAATATATTGATAATTGTTATTAGCTATTAGTGTTATTATAATCATCATCAGTAATATTGTTATTATTAAGGTAGTAATTATTAATTATTATAAAACACAACGTTGTATGATTTGTAGATAGTCCCTTCATGCCAAACACAAAGAACTTAACAGATAATCAAATGTGTATTAAAAGATGGTAATAAAACAATACATACGGCTACAAAGGCCTACACGTATATACCTCATTCTGCAGCGCATTTTTTATAATTCTGTCTGAGGTGAATGGTAACAGCAGCAACAATATGATAATATGTTTTCATCTTCACAATAAAAAGTCTGACATTCGGGAAAAAGTGTCCATCTTCACTGTGCTTGAGCACCAAGCATCATCACGTAACTGCACCTTCATCGTCCGTCAATCAAACCATCACTAATCAGTGAAAATGATTTCTCCTTCTCTGCTCCGCCCTTCCTGGATCAGTCTCCGGCTTCATTTCTTTCTTTTTTGTTGCTTATTAGTAATCATCTGTTTATTTGTTTTCATAAGTATAAGGACTTTACTGAGGAAATGTAAAAAATCAATTTAAGATGATCCCTGGCGGTTAATTAGCTATAGCGCTTCTGCTAACCAGTGCGTGCGTCATCTTGGACCATTTAAAAACACACACAGCAGAATAATGCCTACCTCTGAGGATGTATTTGCGTCCGAGACAGTTAGTTTTACAGCAGTTCCCTCTTGTAAATACGTGGAGACAACTTGCAGGTTGATAAAGCAGCAACAGTTTATCCACACGTAAACTCACAGAAAAGTGAAAGTCACGCCTACCGGGTACGATTTGATTTCCTTACAAAATAGCCCCAGGCTGGGTGGAGTTTTATGGAGCTAAATTAGGGCCAAATGTTTTGTTAATTTGAAAAAAGTAATTGTAATCGAAAAACTAAAACTTGAAATTGAAAACTTAAAACTTAAAAAATACAACCATGTACTCAAACTAAAAATAAGTTTGCCAATTTTTTTTTCAGTTTAAATAAAATATTGATTTATTTCTGGAAGTATTTTGAAGAAATTATTAGTTTTTCATTTATCACTTTTCCATATTTTGATATTTTAGGACTTTTAGAATTTTTCAGTTCCACGTTTTATGTTTTCAAAGTCAAAGCTTTTTTTTTTTACAGCATCAAATCTTTTTTTTTTTACAGCTTCAGATCTTTTTTTTTCACTTTCAAATCTATTTTTCAGTTTCAGACTTTTGGCCTCGATTTTGCGTGGGGGGCGTGGTTTCAACGGAGAGGGGCGTGGAATCATGAGTGACAGTCTAACAAAGAAGGACGAAGACTCTCCTCAGTCATGTTGCCTTCACGAAACGTAGGCACTGCGAGAACCATGGCTCAATTCTTTCTATCCACCATATGCATGTGATTGGCAGTAAACAAACTAATGCCAGTGGCTAAGTTCCCTTTAAAAAGCTGTTTTGGACAATACGTGGGACCGATTACACTATACGAGCAATAAATTGTGCCAGTTTGTGCATTTCAGCAGCGACACTTTAAGAATGAACTTCTCCCACTTACACATGCGACCATGAACGCACCGCTGTATTCACTCGCCATGGCGTCCGCAGCGCCAAGGCAACCCGCAGGCGCCAGTGCACAGGTAAGACATGTGAAATATATGGGCCGTTTAGAATATATTATTTGGTGACATTATCCCACAGTGGCTAATTATTTTATCGTAGGGACACACATAAAGGGAAAATGCGTTTGAGTTTGTCAACTGGACAAAGCTGGAAATGAAGCATCGCTTGGATTAGCATGAACCAAGTTAGCTCCATCCTACTAAAGCTAGCTAGTGTTGTGAATTTCACACTCATTTCAGTAACTAGCTCAAGTTGTTTTATGCCTTTAACGTGGATTTTCTTTGTTAACCTCTGTTTGTCAGAATGTCGACCATAACTCGACAGTGGCTGCAGCCGCACCGAGTCTTATAAACCTAAAAAATATAGATAACGACTGACTTTATGTTAGAAACGTATTGCCTTTTCATGGTTAACTAACTTTATGTTACATAGCATAACGTTAACCTTTCCAATCCTCTTTGAGAGTGTATTCTGATACATAAGTTAGGCTGTGTTCTAAGTTTGCCCACTTTGCATATTTTGTAAGGCACAACTGTCATGCTGTTTGTTACATGTATGTGAGATGAAGTAATTTAATAATACTAATAACTAATAGTAAAAGTAATTTAATGTGGCCAGTGCATCAATGTAATATCATATTTGTCTATTTTAGGAGCAACTGAAAACAGACCTTCTTCACAGACTTCTGAGGAAAATTTCCCAGGTCACACAGAGACTCCCGATGGATGTGGGCTATTTGCAGTTTGTTTTAGGTCATTGTCAGGCCAAGTTGAGATGCCACAAGATGTTGTAAATGCATTGAGAGAGCTGTCAATACTTGTCAATGCAGAGGACAGCTCTAATATGAGTCTTTGTCAGGTGCCAGTGTTGCAAGCAGAAATGGGACGGCCAAAATATGTTGTGTCACATCAGCAACTACAAAGCCTGGTAGAAATGTCCCTACCAGTGTCATGCATTGCAAAACTTCTGGGTGTATCTGAGAGGACAGTGAAACGGCGCATGCATGAATATGGCCTTTCCATAATGCAGTATTACAGTACCTTAACTGATGAACAACTTGACAATTTGGTGAGGTCGGTGAAAGCCAGGACACCACATGTAGGGTGCAGTTCGAGTACTCTCAAGACTGACAAGGTTGGGGTGTGTTGCAAGAAGGACTTATTCTGTCCAGGGTCCTCTGCACTTGGTGCATATCGACACAAATCATAAGCTCATCAGGTAGGTCATATATTTTTGCTCAGTATGATAAATTAAAAATGAAAACATTAATATTCCCCCAAAATTCCCCACCACATTTTTAACACTGTTGTTTTGCATCAGCAAAGAAATTTACACAAGTACTACATCAAACTGATTCAGTGTCGTCTCCCCCAACAGATATGGCCTTGTTATTTTTGGAGGGGTTGATGGCTTTTTACGAAAGGTATGATGACTACTAAATGAGATTCAAAATGACAGACGTGGTTCTACTTCTTGTTATAGGTTTGAAAAATGAAATGCTTTCATTTAATTTCCAGTTAGTGATATTCTCTTCTTCAGATCATGTACCGAGGTGCTGCGACCAATAATAAAGCATCCACTGCACTTGATTTCTTCTTTGAGGCAGTGCAGAAGTATGGCTTTCCATTAAGGTAAGACCAAGTGTGGTTCACTGTGGTACTTCCTATCTCAGTCATTTGTGTATCAACTGCTTGTTAAGGATGTACATGATTTTCCATTTGACAGTTCTCAAACAAATGGTATACTGGTCATGAGCACCAGTATTCTTCATTTGACCAATGTTTTGTCCAGTAAGATGACCATAAACA
>NW_025737850.1:0-9152 GCF_021292245.1 Micropterus dolomieu
TGTCTCTTTGTTCCTGTCTTGTGGAGACTCTGTCATCGACTGTGACTCCCTGTTATGTCATAGAAACAAGTCTTTTGATAACTACAGCATGTATTTGCTGCATACATTAGAAAAAAGCTATTGGTTGGATGCACATACGTTTTCAAAACCCACTTTGTCCATTTTTAGTTCAGAGTTTCAACAGGATTTCTTTTCTTACTTTTAGAAGAGGACAGCAGACAACACAAATGGACAGGTTTGGTGTTTCATACACAATCTTCAGTCATTTCCAAACAACCACCTAGAGCTAATGATTTAATTCATCTTTGCATTTTTTTAGCTGATTGCAATGATGATGACTCAGTTCTGCATCCTCTGCTTCAGTACTAGAGCCCGGCTGATATGTTGACCGGCCGATATTATCGGCCGATATGAGCTAATTGCATTTAATCGGCATTGGCGTTTATAACAACAAACACTGCTGCACCAGAAAAAACAGAAAAGAAAACATTCAGCTGACCAGAATCTGCTGGAGCATGTAGAAACACGGACAGGGCTGTGTTAGCGGTAAGTTGGTCCTTCGTGTTAATTACATAACTTTAATAATTATAATAAAAACAGACCCAATCACTTCTCCTCTCCTGAAATCATTCATGACTTGTTAACCCTCCTGTTTTTCATTGCCCCATCCAGTGTGTTTTAACTTACGGTAGCTGGGTGTTGGAAGCTCTGCTGCTGACAAACGTGATTGTAGATTTATTTCTGAAACATTTCTGAAAGTATGGCAGTACTAGTTCATCACTTCTAAATATTCTCTAAAATCACATAATGTTTCAGCAGCTCACTCTACCCGTTACTAAATTAGCCACAAAGCTAATACAGTGTTTATCAGTGGAGGAGCGCTAACATTAGTTTCTGATGTATTCTAAATAACTTAAATCTGCGAGCCGCCTGTCTGCAGTTCTAGTCGGTATGTCTGAAATGATTAAACCAGAGCAGACATGTAAATAAACATGAGCTGAACAAGAAACACGGTTTCCTGTAGCTCCTCTTTGTGTGACGTTGTAGATGTGAAACGTTGCAGTCAGAGCCGTAACGACTCTGGTTACAGTTATAGTATTGTTAGTTAAATGAAATCTCAAAGTTGCAAGACCTCATTGTAGACAGTCATGTAGTATTAGATGCATTCACCAGCAGGTCACTGTAAGACCTGCTGTAAGAGTGCTGGTACTACGCTTATTATCTTTAAGCCGTCTGTTTACAGTTGAACCTTCATGCAGCAAATATTTAATAATGTGTAATTGTTTACATGTTAAGTTGTTGAGACTGTAATTTATTTTATTAATATCATTAATATTTTATTAATATTAATACATTTAGGAAAAGGTATTATAGCCAACATGGCTATAATACCTGCATACCTGCAGAACAGTTTTCAATATTGGCCTGTTCTAAGTGTAGATTAGACAGGGCTCTGCAATCTAAATAATTTTCAAAATCAAAATATTTGCTCATAAATTCGCTCTTTTTCACTTTAATATCGGCATCGGCCCCAAAAACCCCATATCGGTCGGGCTCTATTCAGTACTGCCGGTCTTGATGTTGAGCAGTCCCAGTCCAGGCCTCCCAGGGCAGTACCAGCTGGGCCCCAGGCGGTACCAGCCCTGGTACAGTCCCCTCCAGCTCAGACACCCCAGAGCGCCTCCTAGCAGCTGAGTGGGGAACTGAGGGAAGTAAGCTAAGAGACAGAGCAGCAGAAAGATCCAGAGCCCGAGCAGGAGAACACAGAACAGGAAGAGGATCCTCAGAGGGGCATCTGAGATCCCACCCAGGCTCAGATAAGGGCCAAACACGGCTGTTTCCTCAGCCAACAGCAGGCAGCAGAGACAGAGGAGGAAGACATCTTCTGAAACTTCATACCCCCTCCACAACATTCCAGCTTTGAGGCACTCTGACTTACTCTCCCCTTCTCGCAACACCAACAGAGGCTGCCCATCGGTGATCTCTGGCCCGGTGAGTAAAGGTTCATAGCAGCTTCCTGTGGTATTCTCCAGAAGGTCCAGGAGTTTACAGAAACCAAGCCACAATCCACCAGCCACCCCGAGCCGGGAGAGGTGACGGATGGAGAGAGAGAGGGAGCGACGGATGGAGAAGGAGAGGAGGAAGACAAAGGAGCCGACAAAGATGCAGGTCCAGCCCCAACCAGAGCGCAAGAACATCCTGGAAGAAGTACAGGAGGACAGATGTAAACTATTTTAGAAGTAAAAAATAAAAGTGTAGTAGCTGCCACATTAACTGACACATTAGTGCAATAATCAAAAAGCCACCAGTGATAAGATCCTGTTAAAGGTGCTGGTTAAAGAGGGTTTTTTGGTGAGTTTTTTCTTATTCAAATCAAGGGTCTAAGGATAGATAGAGGGTTTTGATTACTGTACAGATTAGGCACTTTAGGCCAAATTGTGATACTGGACTATATGAATAAAATGACCTTGACAGAAACTGTCACATTTTGTAGCAGTGGAAGATGCTAAAAGATGTAAAAATCATTTCCAAAATGTTTAAATTCTTAAGTAAAGACTACCCAAAAGCACTTATATGTGATATGTGGTCTTCTGCCACAGTCGCATTAATTTAATAATGTGCTATTAATTTGAACAAAAATAAAATAAAATAGTGAGGTGCAAAAATACTCGTCATAGCAGTCTGACAATGGAAAGCTTGGAGGAGCATATCAGACATCCTCTATTGTACTTCTTTTACTACCAGTGTTCAGTCTTAAATCAAGAATGCTCAAAAATTTTGACTTTATAAACCACCTTTCTATAGATTTCAGTAAGTAACAGTGCAATGCAATACGTTTTTGAGTTAAGCTGTACTAATTCTTACTACATACATATGTGAAATACATTTTTTTAGTGCATTCATACTGGAAAAGTAAACTAAGTGAAAGTTAAAAATGTTCTAGGCCTGCGCATACTGAATTTAGTTTAATCAATGGACAACGATGCCCTACAGTGAAAAAAAATATCTAAATAATTGTGGGCAACGGTGAGATAGCTCCAGGAACATTTGTTAAACCTTTGGATCATTTTTCTTTCTCTTTGTTAAAGCTGGACGAGTCAGTATGTTTTACATTAATAATGGGTCAAATCACTATAATGTAGAGACCACCCCACAGACAATTATCACTCAGTAGTTTCCCTCAGCTCTGCAGAGCTTTTTAGCATCATTGAGCTCATTGTTTTTGGTTTTACAGCCGCCACTTTACTGTTTTGGTTCAGTCTCAGTGCTCTCTTCAAGCTCTACAAATCCAATGTAGACTACCTGCTCAGCACTAATAAGGAGAGGCTGATGGAAGTCATGGCTATACATTCATTATCCAAATGAATATTAACATTGCTCTGTGACTAGTAAATGTTTAATAGGCAAATGTTTGTTATAAAGTTCACCCACAACAACTTTATAAGGTGATACGTCAATGTTGTGTTTACAGCTTGCTCTGCTGTCCCCAAGTGGTGACTGTGGCAAATAATAGATGAAACCAAAGAAAATGACTCTGGTGTTATGGTAACAGTTTGACACAGAGGAGGAAACATGAATAAACCTATTCTTAAGCATATCCAATGGGAGATCATCATCGTCAGCTTTTTTCTTTAAACAATAGCAGGGAGGCCTGCATTATAGGCCTCTTGTGTGCAACTCAGTGGCACAATAATACCACTGGTTCCAAGAAGACAATTGAGCCGGAAGAAAACAGGAAGCAGCCTCACCTGTAGAGGAAGTGGCTTCTCTTGGCAAAGATGCTGTGCTGGGAGACCCAGAGGCTCAGTGCAGGGCCGAACATCACGACTGCTGACAGCCAAAGGTGGAAGTGCTGCCGGAACACAGTGTTACCCAGGAACCTGGCCGCCAGGTCCGACAGGACCACCAGCACTGTGTTAAGGAACATCTGGAACCTAGAACCAGACCTCTGACTGGATGTCAAATAAATTTTTCTAATGAAAACGGACTGCTGCCAGCTCTGAATACAGCAGTGTGTTTGATTTTCCACCTCAGTTTAAATAGCAGGCACTGTTTGATGTGCTTTAATCCCGTATAGAATGCATTTAACACACTCCTGCAAATGACCTCTGTTGCACATGGGAACAATTCAGCATCTTCTGTAGTCCAAAAGTCTGGTTGGAAGTAATCAGTCTTTACAAACTAAACTATATTTTTTTAAAGTTTCAGATTTGATCCACTGATTCAGAAATCTAAAGATTCTGACTGTGTAGTAAAAATAGCTGGTCCACTGGTGTTGCTGCTAGTGTTATCACCATGCGTAGTGTACGCTATACCATGAATGAAGTGACAGCGTTCCACAGACTGCAAATATGTGCACACTGTGTAATCCAACTGTCTCACTCTTCAGTCCAGTAAGCACTTCTCCTGACTCAGTACAGTATGTTGTATCTGCAGCTCTCACACTTGGGACTGAAGGCTTCAACTGTGCAATAGTGCAACCGCATAACTGTTTAGCTGTTTTTGGTGCAGCTGCAGAAAGCCGAGTTGAGCTTCAGTCTTCTCTGACCTTGTATAGCAGGTTTCCCCACGTGTCTCCTTCCTGTTTTCCTGTTTTCTTCTTGTTGTAAAGTGACTGTCATTGGCCACTTCTGGAGAAATGCTATGACCGCCACTGTATTCCTCTTAGTGATGGCCAACACTTTGTTACCCTGAAAAATGTCCAAGAGTTGTAGCTTCTGAATATCTCTGCGGTAGCTGAAGCTTCTCTGCTCTTCTCTGTCACCAACACCCACCTTCTCCAACACACACACACACATAAAAATACAGAGTAACATATGTTCTTGCCTTGTCACATGCCTCCTGGGCCTTGAAGGTGTCACATTGCTCCTACTGAGATGGCTGAAGGGTACAGAAAGGTTGAGCCAATGACATTATTTCCTTGGTGTTAACATGGATAACGTATGGTTTCTGACTAATTTAGTCTTAATTGCCAGCACAGTTAGAGGCTGAGAGCAAGCGGAGCAGCGCCAAATAGAACCAGTGTTACAAAAAAAGTCATGAATTAAGTGTTAGAAATGATGTGAAATTAGATGCAGTGTGTTGCTTTATGTGTGTGTATGCCTGTTTGCGTTCATGTGTA
Organism: Micropterus dolomieu; assembly: GCF_021292245.1. Classification (NCBI taxonomy): domain Eukaryota; kingdom Metazoa; phylum Chordata; class Actinopteri; order Centrarchiformes; family Centrarchidae; genus Micropterus; species Micropterus dolomieu. The sequence goes on from NW_025737850.1 coordinate 5,123, forward strand.
TTAATAGCGGTAACCTTTGTACTGTATCTGGGCTGAGACTCAGCTGTTGCAGCAGTCTGTCTCTGTCAATCAATGAATGGTTTGCTGTCAGATTTGCTGTCCTTTTCTTTTCTCTCTCTCAGATATCACTCTTTCATTTAGTGTTTTGAATTGACCCTGAACAAGGCAATTCCTTCAACAAACCACGTAATCACCTTAAATCCACAAAAAAAGTCAGTTATATAGAATTACCTTTCAACCCATATCCTACATACTGTCTCTCACATCATGCCAAAAATTGTGCAATGTATATTTTAGGTCCAGCTTATTCAGTCATGTATAGTGAAATTGCCCAGAGCAAATTAGTCCAGCATAAAGGAAAAGTTTAAATCTGATCAATGTCAGGCAAAAACATGGTCGGAAAGCTGCTTTGTTTTGGACATAATAACCGACCCAGAGTTATCTTCCATCCTATTGGACAGGTAAGCTAACATTACTGCAAAGCATGTGAAATATATTGTGATGTTGTGTTTTAGTTAGATAACGTTAGCTTGCAGGCTAACATCGTCCAGTTGCTAACCTTATCTGTTGCAAAATGCTATAGTTTTATGGCTTGCCACACTATTTTACCAGCTAACACTAATACCGGTATTATGTCAAAGTGTTGATTTTAGCCTTTATCACTCCACAGTCCTTTGTTTAAAAAGTTCAGCAGCAAAATTCAAAATTTTAAAACAGAGTGATGAATAAGCATAATTGCCAATCTCCAGACATCATAGCCTAAATCGTGAGACCAAACCTAACCAGGTATGGGAATGTTCCACCCAGAAAATGTGCGTCATGTGGGACTGTTAACTAGTGAATTTTTGGAATAATTATTAAAAAATTTTGTTCAAATCCAAAAGCATGGGTTTTGCTCCAACATTGGAAGGGACACATAGCAAATGGGGTCCTCCCGAAGAAGATTTAGAGCATTAAACACTTAATTTCCTGCATCCTGGTGAAATGTTTACACCAATTTCTGCCTTTTTGCACCGATTTATGGTGGAAATGTCTTTATTTATTAACAGCCAGGCGGAAAGTGACAAGTCAAAATAGAAAAATAGAATAGAAAATAGGGAATTCTGTATTTCTTATGTATACAAAATCTCTCCCAGAGATCTGTGTTCTCTGGCATGTTGAGAAAAAAGTTGTAATATTCCGAGACTCATGTCATCATTTAATAAGAATTCACAATATTTTTTTAAGTCTGGCTCCCCTGTACTCTGCTGGGCATTAGCCTGCGTTATTGCCCTGCTGATGTGGTAGTAACCCCTTCAGACCGTCTGAAAGACACAGCGCTGTTGAGACAAACTGAAAAGAAGTGAAAACACTTCTGATCAGGCATAAATCTCTTCACAAATCCATACAAATATTAAATGCAGCTCACAGTCCCAAAGAGAGCAAGTTTATGCCTTTGTTTTTAAAGTTTTATATTGTAAAACTCTACCAGTTACTTACTATTACTGCATACGCTGGTGTTGCATCAGCTGAGCGAAGTTGATTCGCGCTGAGCCAATGCTATTAGTTATACATTTGTTTTTCACTGCATGAGAAAATTGATGTGTGGCGTGAGAGCGTGTGAAAAGTGTCAATTACGTGAGTCTCATGCTCAATGCATGAGAGTTGGCAGCTATGCAATAATAATACAAGTCATGAGCAGACAGCTAAATTAGGATGGATCTGGTGTTGTTTGCTTGGTAATTTTCAATTTAGATTTATTGCTGTTTTACTGATACTCAGGTACACAACTTCTTTGCCAGTCTAAGTTGCCGTAATGTATGTGACCCACATAATATACAATAATGCCACATAGCGGTGCAGGTTAACACCACAGTGGAAGACCCATTCAGTACAGTAATGTAACTTACAACAATCTCATTCATAATATTCAGTCTAGCTCACTAACCATTTTCATTATCATCCAATAGCTATGTTGACATTTCTGAGCCTCTCCGATGAAAGATACAGTTATTGTAAAGCCACAGCCTATCTAATGCCAACGTATTATGTTGGCTAAATGACAATATAATCCAACATAGCCATCAACCAATCATGACTCACCCAAGGTGGCCAGTCAGATTTCAGAGGTCCACCCTAAATATAAACCTGCAAGTTAGTTAGCGTGAGCAGGAATGGCCACCATGGCTAAACGGAAAACGGATGCTTCCTATATTCATACTCTATCTTCAAACATCTTTTTAAGCATTAATGCTTTGGCTTCCACACTAAGCTATTGCTTAAAGGAGCTAAACTACTTTTATAACACTGAGGCATTAAGACATCACAGCTGCCAAACTTACATAACTTCTGAAGTAGGTAACAAAGTAATATGCTGTTAATGTTGCTAATGACTGACAAAAGCAACTGTGCTATGATAAGTCACAGGTTAATGGAACAGTAGCTCTTTTTCCATACCTACCTAACTGATGTTGTTAGATGAAAGTCTTGATTGTGCCAACCAGGATGACTTTGAGCTTTGCCAGGACTGTGATCCTCTTGAAGGCAGCTACTGATGACAGGAAAATGGATGTCTGGTGTGATGAGTCCTGTGTCCAGCTGCACCACCATGATTTCAGTCAGACTGCTATGTGAAAAACATGAAATGATGGTGCAATCATACAGGGCTACACCTGTACATGGTGGAGTTCTTCTTGTTAAAAGACATTCATAAATACAGATATTGTTTGGGCATTTTTTTACCTTAAACAGACAAGGTCACTTTAGTTCAACCTATCCTTTCCCTGCTGTCTTGCAAACAAGTCTTGTAGACCCTGAATATTAAATGCATTATCTTTTTGTTTAACATTTTACATTGGCACTATTCATTTTGTTTGTGATTCAGTTAAATAAAGTAGGATGTAGCACCACATACTCACCCGACCCTGTGCTGCCCCTCCCAGTGCAGATCCCTTAAGGGGCTCGGTATCTGTTTGGCGTCCAGGCAGCCAGAGGGACTGTCAGCTGTAGGATCTCACCTCTAATCCTCCATAAAACACTGGCTGAAAACATAAACAGCTGCCTGCCTGATCTGCTTCACCCTGTCTCGCTGCTGAAAATGTTCCAAAGCGGAGAGCCAAAAAGCAAGGACATGGATGGACAGGCTGGAGGCCTTGTGATCATTCCTACTAAAAGATAAAAAATACTTGACTGGATTGACTGGATTCCGTCCGAATGACAGATTATAGTGATTGATTACTTACTGCACTTACAAAATCAGTGCTGAACAGGATGGAGCACATCCCAGCTATACCCCTCACTGTATAAAAGCAATGTATTCCTAGGATGATTGGTACAGAAAATCAGTCATTCATGAGGTCACACTTCTAGTGCAGCAATAGTTACAAATAGTCAATATCATAACATTGTAAATTCTTCAATGTCTGAAATATACCAGCCAAAACATGACTGAGAGAATAAACAGGAATAACACTTATATCAGTTCAAGCCGTCTAGCCATGGTGGTTATTTTTTCTCCATGACTGTGTCTTCTTTGTATGGTTCAATTCAATTCAAGTGAGTCCTTATCTCCCTGGCTACTATCAGGTTGAAAATGCCACTGATGGTGTGACCAGTAAACAAACACAGTTTGTGTGGTCTATGCAGCGGAAGGCAGTGGGGTCAGGCATGATACCAAACAAAAGGTTTATTAATATCTATCACACCCATAGTATTAATAAACTGCACACATGCTTAATACCAAAACGATGAGAGAACAATGGTGAATGCAGCTTTCTATTTTCACTGTCTAGGAGTGGACTGAGACTTCACCTTTATTTTACTCCTAGCATAGTGGTAACTGAAAAAAGTCTTTAATATATACAGTGGGGGAAATAAGTATTTGACCCCTTGCTGATTTTGCAGGTTTGCCCACTTACAAAGAATGCAACAATCTACAATTTTAATCATATGTACATTCTAACAGTGAAAGACAGAATCCCAAAGAAAATTCCAGAAAATCACATCATATGAATTTATAAAAATTGATAACCATCTGATGAGGAAAAACAAG
>NW_025737851.1:0-9879 GCF_021292245.1 Micropterus dolomieu
ACTGGCTCCCAGTATGTTTTAGAATTGACTTTAAAATTCTATTGATCACTTTTAAAGCTCTTCATGGCCTCTCGCCTTGTTATATTTCTGAACTTTTAGTCCCATACACACCAGCACGTACCTTGAGATCCTCGGGCAGAGGTCTGTTGTCTGTTCCAGAGTCTCGACTGAAAACTAAAGGGGACAGAGCGTTTGCTGTCAGGGCCCCGAGGCTCTGGAACAGCCTGCCTGAGGAAATCAGGTTGGCTGAGTCAGTGAACTCTTTTAAGTCCCTTCTTAAAACATACTTTTATAGGAGAGCCTTTCCCGATCTTATTTGACTTCATTTTATCCCTTTTATTTTATTGTATTTTACTAATTTTATATTAATTTTTCATGCTCTTATCTTGTTTTTTTTTTGTATTATTCTTTACACTTGTTAAAGCACTTTGTAACTTGTTTTTGAAAAGTGCTCTACAAATAAGGATTATTATTATATTATTATAATTGCCTTGAATGTGGACGAGAGAAGAACCGGGTGGGATTTGGACCATGGAAGACACAGAGTGGGTACTTGGTGTACTCACTCACTTCCTTGTTGAGCGGCTGGTCGCCGGGAGTGGGGTCTCAGGCACGGATTATTCAGCCTCGGATGCTGGATCTATGTGGCCACGGTCGTCCTGCTTTTGCCCGAATAGATCTTCGTCGGAAGGGGGGAGCGAGATGGAATCCATTCTCTAATGGGGTGAGTAACGTTGGTAGGCTTAAGGTAGAAGCTGGTGTGCTCGGTGTGGTGTTTCTCGGTCTTAATCTTCATGCAGAATGACAGAGCGAAGAAGAGGAGGTGGGTTAGCAGGGTATTTATGAAGGTGTCAAGAGTGACGTGATTGATGTGAGGTCCTGCTCCTGAAACTCAGCTAATTAGCTCCACTTAAATTGGTTTTGTCACACATCTTTTGTTTTAAATTTCCAGTCATTCATGTTAGTCTCCTTTTCAGTATTTTATCTTGCTGACAGATTGAGCCTGCTAGGTTTAACTACAGTTTTTCCAAACCTGGTTCTGAGAGTGGGAGTCTCTGCAGGTGAAACTTGGGGCGCAATAGCAGGTGACATGGGAGCCTGCTCAGGAGCTGGCTCTGTCCTTTGCTGTGGTGGTGATAACCCTCTGTCCCGTGCAGGTGTGTGTAGAGGTAGCAGGTGCTGATGGTTGCGTCTCACCACACCTTCAGGTACATCCACCAAGACAGACCTTGGCGTGGAGTGATTCTGAAGCACAGTCCCGGATTACTTTGCATCAGTCACCCATACTTTTTCACCTGGTGTTAGGACACTGAGAGCCTTAGCGCAATGACGCCTGTTGTAGTTTCGAGCATCGGCCATCCTCTTCTTCTTTTCCTTCCCAGCAAGTGTGATGCTATCAGGGTACACTTGCGAGGGAAGAACTGGCAGTGTAGTACGAAGATGTCGAACCATTAGGAGTTGAGCTGGGCTGTAGCCGCTCTAAAGAGGTGTAGCTCTATAGGCAAGAAGAGCCAGATAGGGGTCTCCTGCCTTTTTCAGGAGATTCCTCCCGTTCTCGACAGCCCGTTCTGCTTGTCCATTGCTCTGTGGAAACCTCAGGCTGCTGGTGATATGCTGAAACCCATATGTATCCACAAAGGAAGTGAAAGCTTGTCCAGAAAACTGAGGCCCGTTGTCCGACATCAGGACCTCTGGAATGCCATGGGGAGCAAACATTGACTTTAGATGGACGATGACGTCAGTGGACCTGGTGTGAGATAGCTGTGCAATCTCTACATACCTAGAAAAATATTCAACAACAAGCAGGTATGTTTTGCCTCCTAAGACAAACAAGTCCGCCCCCAACTTCTGTCATGGTCTGTGGAGGCATTCTGATGGCATCAATGGCTGTTTGTGGTTTTGTTGCTCTTGTATGCATGTTCTGCAATTGAGAACCATTTCGTTCACTTGTTGACTAAGCCCCAGCCACCGAACTGACTGTCGAGCTTGTTCTTTGCGGCAGACACCATCTCCACATTTAAAAGTAGGCTTAAGACTTTCCTCTTTGATAAAGCTTATAGTTAGGGCTGGCTCAGGTGAGTACTGAACCATCCCTTAGTTATGCTGCTATAGGCTTAGACTGCTGGGGGATTTCCTATGATACATTGAGCTCCTCTCTCCTCTACTTTCTCTCCCTCTGTATGTAACCTCATCCCATTAATGCATGTTACTAACTGGGCTTCTTCCCTTTCCCGTAGTCTTGTGCTTTCTCGTCCCTCTCCTCTCTCCTCCTATCACTTCCTGCAGGTGTTTCTGGCTCTGGAGCTGTGGAGTCTGGATCTGTGGTTGCGAGTCTCCTCCTGCCCCCGTGTTCCTGCTCGACACCCTCTGCTACAACTATTGTTACTAGTCCTATTGCTATTATTGTTATTATAATCATTAACATTACGATTATTATCATTAACACTGCTATAAATATCTGTACCATTTTCATTTAGTCTATAGCAACATTACCTTTACTGTCTGTACCTCTTTGTGTATATTTTGTAGGCTGCCTCCCTCCCCCCTCTCTCTCTCTCTCTTCCTCTCTGTCCCGCCCTCCCTTTTCCTCTCTCTCTCTCTCTCTCTCTCCTTCACCCCCAACCGGTCGAGGCAGGTGGCCGCCCACCCTTAGCCATGGTTCTGCTCGAGGTTTCTGCCTCTTAAAAGGAAGTTTTTCCTTGCCTCTGTCGCCTAGTGCTTGCTCTTGGTGAGAATTGTTGGGCTTCTGTAAATAACATCACAGAGTACGGTCTAGACCTGCTCTTTTATGAAAAGCGCTGTGAGATAACTGTTGTTGTGATTTGGCACTATATAAATAAAATTGAATTGAATTGAATAGTAAGTCTCCTGCCAAGGGCAACATTCTTCAGGGTTCTACCAAGGGTGGGGACTGCATTTCTGTGTAGGTGTATGTTATCATACAGGCAGTCCAGGTAGAGGGTCGGGTGGCAGACCAGGAACACGTTGGGTTTGAGGGCACAGTCCCTGGAGAGGCTGATATTCACTCTGTGAATGGTGTGGGGGTGGAAGTCTCTCCTGTGCAGCAGTGTGGACATGACTATCTTGCTGGTAGGAAAATTGGTGGAGGCTTGCTCAGTGACTCTCCTCAGAGAGTCTGCCAGTCTCTCCTGTTGGGACGTTAAGTCGTTAGTGCCTGTATGAATGATGTGGCTAGGTGAGCTTAGCTCAGGCACTGTTAACAGCTCCAGGGCACTCCTGGTGTTGGGGCACCAGATCATCTCTGTTCTGTGCCTTGGGAACTTTCCATTAGAGTCCATGAGAAGGATAATGTCAGCCCTTCTGCCTGTGTGTGTTTCTTCAGCCAGACCTGTCGGATCTGGATGTGGAGCTCCTAGCTGGACTTGTAGTGGATGTAGGGGGTTGGCTAGGGGCCAGGTCTTGGACAGATATAGCAGTGTGACTGGAGTCTTGGCTTGGGATGTGTGTATGGAGGCAGCTGGTTAGTACAGGGAGGGATTAGAGTCTGCACCAGGCTGGGTGACAGGGGCTAAGTCCTTGAGGAAAGGGCTGTGTTTTACTTCAGCAGGTGTAGTGGGAGTTTGGCTGGATGTGGTCTGAGTGTGACAGGTGGGCACATGGGGCTGTGTGGAGTTCAGTCTGGTTTGTAGACTGAGCCCTGTTCTGTCCCTGTCCTGTAGCTCTTCTCTCAGTATAGCCAACTCAGGAAGGACAGAGACAACTGCAGAACTAAGTTCCCTCACCTCCTCACTGAGATGATCCAGCTGTCTTCTCTGACGAACTAGTTCTTGTTGAAATTCTCTCAGCTGTGAGCTGACATTGTTCAGTTCTTTCTTGGCCTGGACGTCTGTGAAAGTAGGAGAAGTAGGCTGCTGATGGTCCCGCTGCTCTCTGATCTGTACCAGTCCTATTTGAATGTGGGCGAAGTGTTCTCTCATGATGTCCAGTGGTGTAGCAGGGGGGGATCAGTGTCAGCATCTGCAGGCTGTCTGTCTGGAGCAGGGAGAGAACAGGGGGGTTTGGCTCCCAGGGTTGGAGCAATGCTTGCGAGGACATCCTTCTCAGCACTCATCCTCATTGCAGGAATGTTGAGCTCTAACTGTCTCAGGTCGCCTTGAAACATGGCACTTCTATTTTCTTATTTTGTCATCCATAACAAATACTTGCTCTCTGTGTTACTGATTAATGAGAGCTAAACACATTCAGCCAGGCATATGGTTCATCACTTTCCATCCTTGTAGTGGTTGAGGAATAGGATTTCTGGTCTTTCTCAAAGTATTGTTTATTCAATGGGCTATTCAATGGATTCAGAGTGTGTAGATTTCATGATACAGCTGTTGATATTCAAGGTTCTGTGTTCTGTGGATTAAAACAGCACCACTGTTGCTATTGATGCTGTTGCAGGTGTAGGTAACCACAGTCCTGTGTTAGCTTGTTAGCTATTAGCTTGAATGTTTCAATTTGGATTTGTTTTATAGTAATAAACGTCAAAATGTAGAAAGTTGGTAAAGGAACTTCCCTCAACAAAATTCTTCTATTTGGATCACCCTGCTACATCATCAAAGCAGATGTCAGTTCTCTATGTTCTTACTCTTGATGTGTTATCACTTTGCACTTTACTGAGCATTCTACTAGAATTTGAAGGCCAGCTGAACGAGCTCAAACAACTGGGTGTGTGTCCCACCCACTGAAACCAACCTTTTGTCTTGGTAATCCGGAGAGCGATCTCAACTGGGTGTAATCAGTCTGAATGCACACCACCTGTATGCAATTAGACTCACACTACTTCACTGAAACCTATTACTGAAGCGTCGGCTCCTTGTGTGAAGACCTATTTGTGTAAAGACCAGCGAGTCTTCCTGTGCGAGTCCACCAAGCAAAGCCACCTACAACAGTAGCTTCTTTCCTTTTCTTAAGCACACCTACTCACCAAAAGCTGCCGGCTACAACTACACTCGGGCCACGTGCTACCATACTATTCCTATTGTCTCCGGTGCGCGCAAGAGGCATCGTGCCATTAGGCACAGAAATAAGGCACCTTAAGCCTTTAAAACAGACACCGCCCACATCTGTTTACTTCTCTGTTGGGTCATGGAACTGCCAGTCTGCAGCTGACTTTATCACTACTTATGCTAACACATTATCTCTTGGGCTACTGGTGCTCACTGAGACCTGGATCAAACCAGAAAACACCGCTACCCTCACTTAGCTGTCCAACAATTACTCTTTCACCCACACCCCCTGACCTTCTGGGAGGAGGGGTGGGATTGGGCTTTCCAACAAATGGAACTTTCCAACTTCTACCCCCGAATCAATATGCCTCCTTCGAATATCATGCTGTCTTGGTGTCCGCTCCGGTAAAGGTCTCTGTGATTGTCATCTACCATCCACTGGGACAAGTGGGTAACTTTGTAGAAGAGCTAGATTCACTGCTGTCTTCAATCCCAGATCATGACTGTCCATTACTTGTCCTCTGTGACATGAACATTCACTTGGACAAATCAAACTCAACAGAATTCCTGTCTCTGATTCAGTCCTTTGATCTAACTCGGGTTCTCAGCCCCCCGACCCACAAAGCTGGCAAGGTGATTGACCTTATTCTTGTTCGAAACTGTCCCACCGAGTGCCTTACTGTCACTCCTCTACACATGTCTGACCACTTTTTCATTCAGTTCACGGTATGCCTACAGAAACAGCCCATTGTTCCAGCACCGTTGGTCTCACATCGCCGCAACCTCCGTAACCTGTCTCCCACTCACTTTGCCTCAGTGGTAGCATCCGCTCTACCTTCCCTCAACACATTTTCCTCTCTCGAGGTCAATGATGCCACACAATCTCTTTGCTCTACAATGAGCTCGTGCCTGGATAGCCTGTGTCCTCTATCCACCAAGCCTGCCTGCCCGAACCAGTCCTACCCATTGCTAACTGATACCATACTTACTTATGTCAGAGCTGCTGAAAGAAAATGGCGAAAAACCAAAGACCCTGCTGATCTTAAGGGCTACCAACTGCTCCTATCCTCCTTCTCAACAAGCATCAATGCTGCCAAAACAGTGTTCTATAATGACAGAATAAGCAGTGCCACTGACTCAGGGAAATTATTTTCCACTTTTAAAGCGCTACTAAATCCTCCTCCACCCACAAACTTGTCTGCTGATACCTTTGCTGCCTTCTTCACAGGCAAAGTGGCGGCTATAACTAGCCAATTCTCTAAATCTCTCAAAAATCAACCAATCTATTCCCGCCCTGGTCAGCTCCCACTGTGTGAGTACAGCACAGGAAAACCTATCATGTAGCAGTCCTTATTCATGTCTCCCTCCATCTGCCACGGGAAATGGCGCAAAAGGTCCAACACTGAGGCTAAAATGTAGCAGTCCTACTGCATCTGTTCCTCTGCCCTCCCAAGACAATGGCACTTCACTCTCCTTGTTTACTCCTCTCACGGAGAACGAAGTTACGAAGTTATCGGCCAGTTTCGCTTCTACCATTTTTATCCAAAACTATCGAACGGGCAGTCTTCAAACAGGTCTCAGAATTCCTCTCACGGAATGACCTCCTAGATCCATATCAGTCTGGTTTTAAGAGTGGCCACTCTACTGAAACAGCTCTTTTGTCCGTAACAAAAGCCCTAAGGTCAGCTAAAGCTGCAGCCCAATCCTCAGTTCTTATCCTGCTTGACCTATCAGCTGCCTTTGACACAGTCAATCACATGATCCTCTCAGCAATGGGCATCTCGGGTAAAGCACTCCTGTGGTTCGAATCCTACCTCGCGGGGCGTTCCTACAATGTTTTGTGGCAGGGACAATTATTCTCCTCCCACTGTCTCTCCACAGAGGTACCCCAAGGCTCAGTGCTAGGGCCTCTCTCTTCTCGATTTACACCACCTCATTGGGGCCGATCATTCGCTCGCACGGCTTCTCTTATCACTGCTACGCAGACGATACGCAACTCTACCTATCCTTCCTGCCAGACGACCGAGATGCCACCGTCTCGGCGCGGATCACAGACTGTCTCTCGGACATATCTGCATGGATGAAGGCTTGCCACCTTCAACTAAACCTCTCTAAGACTGAACTCTTGGTCATTCCAGCCAAGCAATCTATCCACCATAACATCAAACTAAAAATTGGCTCCTCAAACATCACTACAACCAGGGTGGTGAGAAACTTGGGTGTCATGATTGATGACCAGCTGTCCTTTTCAGACCATGTTGCTGCTGTCATCAAAAAAATCAGGCCCTACCTCAGTCAATATGCCACCCAGCTTCTGGTACAGGCCATGGTTACCTCTCGCCTTGACTATTGAAATGCCCTCCTAGCAGGTCTTCCAGCTACAAATGGTTCAGAACGCAGCAGCGCATCTGGTTTTTGATCAGCCCAAAAGGACGCATGTCACTCCATTGCTGACCTCCACTGGCTACCCATGGCCTCCAGAATCAGATTCAAGTCACTAATGTTTGCATACAGAGTGACTACTGGGTCTGCACCCATCTACCTAAACTCCATAATACAAGTTAATGTTCCTTCTCGGCCACTACGCTCCTCCAACGAACGCAGCCTGGCTCTGCCATCCCCTGTTCGTATCTGTGACACCACGATGGTGGAACGAGCTACCACACGCCATCAGAGCAGGGGCGTTCCTTCTAAAGAAGCTCTTAAAAACTCATCTCTTCCAAGAACACTTCCTCTTATAACACATCTAACTCCTGACATCTAACCTGCAATTCCTGTGCTCATCTTCTTCTATCCCCTACAATTGATTGATTGCACTTTTTGTTAACTCTAACTTCTTTTCCTGGGTATTCTATTCTTTTCCTGGCGATATGTGCCATTAGCGCTTACTAGTATTTACTATTGCTTTTATTATGTATTGTCAGTTGTAGATCTCATGCTGTATTTTATGCTCTGTTAATGATTGTATGTTGTTCCTCAAATGTAAGTCGCTTTGGATAAAAGCGTCTGCCAAATGAGTAAATGTAAATGTGCCGTGCGTTGCTCTGGATACTCATTTCTACTGTGGACATTACTGAAATAAAATATTGAATATACATTCAAACAAAAACTGATACAATTTCTCTAACTTCTTCTGTTTCTATTCTATTGAAATGTATATACATTTTAAATGAATGTGATTGGATTCATTTACAAGATAAGCATTCTTAAAAAGAATCACATGAGCATTGTTGTTTTTAGGTAACCTAACCTCTGAAATAAGCATATAAATAATGATTGCGTTACAACGATAATAATTACGGTTTTAGAGTTTAGGATTTATAAACTCTTTTGTTTGTTAGTTTTTGCCGCCTGCTCTTATGAGGCACAAAGGCTGATGGGTAATCTTGTCTTTCAGCTTACAGTAAACTGATGGATCGTTGTTTACTTCTTCCCTTCAGAGTTCCCTTTGAACTGAACACGTTGTGCTCCCTGTGGTTTGGAATGTTACTTAAAATGGCCGAATACCCTGCAGTCCGCTTAGCAGGGAACTACTAAGTGATCGAAACGCACCTTTAAGGCTCATTCTTCACACAACTTTCAGCGTCAGCAGATCACCGTACTATTCACACTACACAACTTGCGTTCTTGTGATGGGATCTTGAAGTCGTTGCGGTGTTCACACCACCCAACGGTTGGTCTCCAAACCATGTTTTGTACAGAAAACACACGTGAAAAGTAAAACGGGAAATGGAATGGAAACACCAAACAGCTGTTTGTTAATATAAAGATAGCAATTATATATATATATATATAGATATCTGGCTGGCTGGCGATGTGTCAGCGATGTGTAAGGGAGCCATTTTGATGCTTCGTTGAGTAGTTCACACATACGACCTGTTGGCCGCTGCTTGATCGCTGATTTACCCCTGATCACAGTCTGACAGTTGCCGAGCTCACGGACCAGCAAATCAGGTTTAAAATCATGAAGTGTGAACTAGGCTTTACTGTTCTCTTTCCTCTTCTTCTTCTTTTTTTCCTGGTTTATTTTCTCCTTGTGTGTTTCAGTTTGATACTCTGTTTTTTAGCTCCTTCTTCCAACTTTCTTATACGATTTCCTCATACAATTTTGTTTTTTGTTTTTGTTTGGGAGTAATCATTAGGGCCCGAGCACGACCGTGTGAGGTCCCTATTGAATTTGCTAAGATTTTTAGGGCCCGAGCACGACCGTGCGAGGTCCCTATTGAATTTGCTAAGATTATTAGGGCCCGAGCACAACCGTGCGAGGTCCCTATTGAATTTGCTAAGATTTATTAGGGCCCGAGCACGACCGTGCGAGGTCCCTATTGAATTTGCTAAGATTTATTAGGGCCCGAGCACGACCGTGCGAGGTCCCTATTGAATTTGCTCGGATTATATATATATATAACGCTGCTTGCCGCTTTAATTTATTTACTTTATTTTTTTGTGTATTTAATTGGATGCTTATTTATTTATTTCTGTATTTATTTCTGGCTGTGTCAGGATCGGTCCTCCATAACGGGGTGGGAGAGTTATCAAGCACGTAAAGTTTGGTTCAGATGTGAGCATGTACACTGAAGTTACAACAACTTCCTGTGTCATGGCGAAGACTTGATCTCTGACGCCACGCCACGGACACACCCATTGACGAAAACTCGCAAATAGCACAACTTTTCATCTTCAATGCCTTTAGAAGGCACAGCACAAATTTGAAGTCGGTCGGACTTAATCCCTAGGAGGAGTTCGTTAAAGTACGAAGTGTGTAAATCATCCAAAATTTGACGTAAAATTCAAAATGGCCTACTTCCTGTTGATTTTAGGGCATCGCTCCAAGAGGCTTTTTTGTGCGTCTGGACAAGATACACGTACCACAGAAAATTCGTGCACGTAGGTAAAACGTGCGGCGGGGGCTGCTTCGTTAAAAGTC
>NW_025737852.1:0-6886 GCF_021292245.1 Micropterus dolomieu
AGCCGTGTGTTAGCATGCTCTTGTCCACTGTTTTGGGTCCACGGTAAAGTGGTGTCATTCCCACATAGTCCATTCACTTCCACATTCACTTCTAACCTGTGGATCTTGGTTTCCAGCACTGCAAATTTTTTGTAGAAGTTTGTAGAAGTCGTCCGTGGAGAAGGGGGGCATCTTTTTGTTAATTAGCATTAGCTATAACTCCAGTCACTGCAGTACAGGCTAGTGCTATTGATAGGCCACACTCGCGTAGCACTAAGATCATAAAAGGTTTTAAAGTATGGCAAGAGCCAACTTTATCTGACAGTCCCAGTGATTTAAAAGTATCCAAGAGCTGCTGATTTCTAGCAAAAAAAAGTTTAAGCAAAAGAATGCAAGCAGAGGCAAGAGCAAGCAGCAAAGCGTCTGCACTGTAAGAAAGCAGGAAGTGCAGGAAGTGCAACCCCTATATCCAAAAAATTCTCGTCTGCCCCCAAGTCAATGAGGGCCCCAAGGGGGAGAACCAAATTTCCCCACGAGACGGTGGCGTCGAGTGGGGAATGGGGGTTGGGTGAATGGGTTGGGCCCGCCAGTAGCCCCAAACCTACTGACGAGCCGAATCTTTTGGCCGCACGGGACAGGCAGGCAGGAAATGGCCAGGTTTGCTGCAGTAAAACAGTCACCGGCAAGATGGCGCCGTTTGCGTTACTCTCGGGAGAGGTGAGCGCGACCCAACTGCATGGGCTCGGGAGGAACTACGGGGGGAGGCAAAGGCGGTGCTGTCGGTCCCAGCGGTGTAGCCAAGCGTTGCACGGAGGACGGGAAGACAGAGGCCCGGGATGGTGTGAGGCCCGAGCGGGAGGAGGAGGAACCCCTCACTCTCTCCGGCATGTCCCTAGCGGCCAACAGATCCTTAATGCGGTCGCTGAGACCATCTAGGAACACACACCGGAGGCCCTGGTTGTTCCAGCCCGAATTAGCCGCCAGAATACGGAAATCCACTGAGTATTCCGCCACACTGCGGTCGCCCTGGCGGAGGGAGAGAAGCCGACCAGGCGCCTCTGTAGTGTACAAACAGTGTGGATTTGTGCATTTTATATCAAATAACTCAAAATTCCTTCTCTCTCTCTCTCTGAGAGCAGGAGGAGGGGACCCTCAACAGACAGCTGAAGCGACCCAAAGGAGGGGGGTTGAAAGGTTGCTTTCCCTAAGTGCTGTTTCTGGGCAGTTTGATCATAAAACTTGCCACCTCTGATGCCGCAGCCAGATAACGCGGTGCAAATCTCAAAGCACTACCTTGTTTAATTAAATAATCTTTTAGTTACTTGATTAGGTCTCTCGACTCCATTTGAGTAGTTATGTTACCATGTTGGCGTTATTTGTTGTTGAAAAGAATCTAAACAAGTTAATTTTGCAGTGTGAGCAAGAGATTGTTTAGGGTTAATCAAAGCTATCCTCATGTAACCCGAGCTCCCCCAAGTGGACATAATAAGTATTACATGCCATCGTCTGAAATGCCGTTTAATGTATAAATGTCACTCTGTATTTACCTGTCCATAATCTAATGCCATTCGTGTATCTTGCTTATATTCTCTAAGAATGTGTAACAGCCAATATATCCAGAAAGCTAGTTAAGTTCCTCATCTGATGTGATTCCTACGAAATGCTAACCTTTAAGGTCTAACTACTGACAATTGTTTTCCCTTTTATCAAGTGCTTAAAACTAAGAGCGGTACAACCATTTGACAATTAAGGTTTGATTGTGGGAAGATATTGGATTACAATACGCGCAAATAGATTTGAGTAACTTTTTTAATATATCTAAAGAAAGACGGTCTCAGGAAACCAGAAACAAGCCCTCCCTCAAGGGAACAAAGGACTGCCCTCTGGGAACCGCGCCCCAACAGACAAAAGCAGCGACCCACGTTGTCTCGCTCGCTTGTCCTCTCTTGTTCCTGGCTCTCCAACTGCGCTTTGGCACGCGCCCAGCGTGCTCCCTCTCCCGGCAACGCCCTAAGAACTTCAACCCGGCGCAGCGAAGGCTTTGTTCGTTTCAAGCCACACGCGAAGTGCCACGACATCAGTTTCCCTCATTTCCAGCAACTTTACTTGAGTTTTATTTTCTATTCCATTTCCATTATCTTTAGTCTTTAAAACTCATAGCTTGCGTTCATTAGCTGCCGTATGAGTCAAAATTCTCCCCACAATAGAATCCCACATTCTCATTGTTTAGCCATTGTTTATCTTTTTGATGTATATGTAACCGCATTTATAGTCACCTTAGTTAGTTAATAAATTTCACTGTAATCAAAGGAATTGTGTGTGCATTGCTTGTCTCCAAGTCCCTGCCACGAGAATTTATCCCTTCGATATGAGACTGACTGATTGATTTAGGATAATTGAGTGATTATTAACTAACTGATCACTAGTGAATAATTGTATAATTATTAAAACGCTGGAGACTCTGGGTGAATTAAATCTCCGGTGGTGCCCCGTGAAACGAGAGCTTTGTGAATTAATATATATTTATATTAAAATTCATAATTTTGTATTAATTCTCAAATTTATTAGATCAAATGTAGTCATGCTACACCTCCCTCGCGCTTCTGTGAACCATCCCCCCCTCCCGGCGCGCTCTCGTGAACACGCTTAAATCGGGGGTGCGGATGTTGCGGGTGTAGGGGTGGTTGCGCAACACATTTAAGGACCCTATGAAATTCATGATACTACAGTTATCTATATACACAACTAAATTAATTTAAGTATAGTGTATTATAATCCTTATGGCTCACCAATATGATGGGACAGATATCTAGATTTTAAAGCATATAATGCAGAGAATCTTGCTTCCTCTTGTGTTGGAATAACAGTGTTGTGGGTGTGTGAGTCTCTTACATGCAGTAACACCTGGTTGTGATAACAGGAGTTTGGTCCGTCCCATAGGAGGGTGGGGTGACGAGATTCAGTGTGGCTTTATGTATGCTTTTTCTTAACGGTGATTAAACTGTCTTATAGTAAATAATAATGACAATTAAACTTTCTCAGTAGCAAGTTGATTCAAATGCGTGAGTGGTTATTTACTTTATTCGTTCTTGTTTTAAAACTTCTCAGTAACAAAATGTTTACATGAGTGTGAGTGTTTATTTTCTCTTTTCGTTCTTGTGTGGCTCTTAAGGACAGCAATTGCAATAATCTGACTAAATCTGATAATCTGATCTGTAGCCAGAGAGGAGAAAAGAGCATTTATTTTATTGAAATAACATGGTGACATACATAGATAGGAGAAAAAAAAGATACTTAGATTTGTCTCCTATTGTTAGGATAGTAGATAGGATGACATCTATCTCAGCTTAAATCAGATCCTAATGTTCGACGCTCAGGTATGACCCTGAGAATGCAAACTCGGGTGGATTGACTGCGTTGCTGGTGTGTGAGCGTCTGACTCTGACATGCAGTAACACGTGGTTGTGAGATGTGTTGTAGAGGAAGGAGGGGGTGATGAGAGCCAGTGTGGATTTTATGTATGCTTTTTCTAAACTGTGGCTAAACTGTCTTATAGGCTAGTAAATAATAATGACAATTAAACTCAGTAACAAGCTGTTTGAAATGCACGAGTGATTATTTCTCGTTCTTGTTTTAAACTCTCAGTAACAAAATGTTTCAAATGTGTGAGTGATTATTTTTCGGTCTTGTGTAACTCTTAAGATGATGACTGCTGTAACCTGCCGAATTGACAGAGAGGAGAAAAAGAGCATTTATTTTATTTAAGTAATATAGGGTCTTACACAGCTAGGAGAAAAAAGCGTCTCACAGGAGTCACAGGATAAAACAGTGAATTCACTCCCTTCGAGAAACTTTTGTTCAAGTAGCTTATTTTATTTCCCCCGTCACAGGACCCATCAGGCAGTGATACGGAAAAAAGACTATGACCCAGAGTTACACTCAGATCCGCCAGATAGTCAATAGCCTGACAGCTGCTGACTTGAGATGAAAGTGTTGCTATGTAGATCCGATGTTGTTTTATCCCTTCCTATACTTTAGTCTATACTAGACAATAACGTTATCAGGAAATATATGTTACAAAGAACAAACGTCGGAGTTAGTGAAACAGTATGGGATTATGCGTGAGAACACAAAACAGATGGCTCTCACAGAGAGGTGACAATCATATGTGTGAGTGATTTCCTTATTGACAGGGGATTCGTGCCCTTGTTTGAGTCTTCTTATAGACTGAGGTCCTGTAAATCTTAAGAACAATGATTAAAGTAACATGCGGGTTGTCAAAGAGGAGAGAAAAAACACTTATTTTAGTCCTAAAGTTAACGTGGGTGCTATATTTATGTCTGCTGGATAATTCCTCTTTTGCCCGCGCCTGCGTAATATGTGTGTGTGTGTGTGTCTCTGACATTAGTGATGGGAAAAGTCACTCTTTTGAAAGACTCGAGTCACCAAATCTCGTTCATTAAAATGAACTAATCTTTTTTTGTGTCATTTCGTTCATTTCGTTCATTTTAACTAAGCTGGTTATTGCAGCGCTGCAGCCCTCTCGTGGGCGATTTTAAAAAAACAGCGCAGCTGCCTGGCTTGCTCTAATTGACAAAGCATAATGCACAAATTCACCTCTTGATCTTTCTCTATCATGGTTCTATAAAGCCCCATGGAGCCACAATCAAATTCCAATTCCAATCCATTTACTACTTACTTGTATACTACCAGACCAGCCATATATATAATTATAATTACTATCACTATATCTCTAAAGTGCTCATTCATACAGTAGCCTAACGCCTATCCATGAGTAAAATCTATATATTAACATCAGACTTACAGGGAATATATTGAAGTAATAAGCTTGACACACTAGATGAATAAAACACACTCTTATTAAAATTTAACAAATTTAATAATAATCTCAAACACTGCAGGTTGTTCACCAGTGAGGAGCGGTGAAACAACAGCACGGCTCTGTCGATAAATAAAAAGTTAAAGTTAAGTTGCGGTCTCTGGCGGACCGGATCAGCTGTTAGCTGTAAACAAACCACAGGGCTTTGTTTTGGAGAGGAGACGACCTCTGTGGTAATTCAGCTCCCGGTATAACTCTGTCAGGGCTCTGAAGTGGAGCGAACCCAGAACAACTCTCATCAGCTGTTGGCTGTAAACACTAGCAGGAGTAAAGTTACGCTGCGGCTGTGTTAAAACTATAACTTAACACAACATAACTGCGCTGTAATAACGTTATGCTTTATTAAATGTCACAAAATTATAAAAATAGTTATTAGATAAGTGTCAGTCCAATGACTGTTACCTGACAACAGACTTGCCTCTCATTCCCCGGTGCTGGCAGTAAGTCAGCCTCCCGAGTGAAGACAGACTCCTTGGAGGACCCATGTGAGTGCTGAACGATTAGGTCATTCCTGCTCCACAGTAGCCGAGATGTCACGTGAAAAATGAACGACTCAAACCCAGAGAACCACAGTTGAGAGTTGTGAACTAATCAATTCTGTTTCCTGTGCTGACCTTGCAGCTGCTGTGTAACGAGTGAACGTAAGAGTCTAAGACTATTCACGCATGCGTGAAAATGAACGAATTACTCACTGAGACAACCCGTTCCTCCTGAGTCATATACAAGATTAGGTCAAATGAACGAAACGTTCTTTGAATGACACAACACTATCTGACATGCAATAACTCCTATATAAAAAAATGGTGTTCGAGGTCCCTTCCATAGAGGAAGGATGTGGCGGTGAGAGGTGTCACAGGTTTTATTTTCTTCAACCGTGGTTAAACTGTCTTGTAAATAATACAGACAATTAAGCTTTCTCAATGAGTGAAGTAACCTACGGCGCTATCAGAGAGGAGAAAAAGAGCATTTATTTTATTGAAGTAACATGGTGACTTACATAGAAGGGACAAAAAAAAAAAAGTACTTAGACTGTCTCCTGTTAGTATAGTAAATAGGGTGACATCTATCTCAGCTTAAATCACACCCTATTGTCTGACGCTCAGTTGTTGGAAAAAAGACTTTGGCTCAGAGTTACCGACAGCTGTCGCAGATAGAGAATGCAAACTCTGTTTTATCATCAATCCATTTAAACTTCTGTTTTTTTACGTATCACATCTGACGTATTTTGTTTACTAGCTAATAATTAAGATGTGGCAGGCAAAACACATGATTGGTCTAACAAAGTAACACAGAAGACAACAATACAGTAAGTACAACTAAATATTATTACAATATAGGTGATAACAACTAACGCCACTTCCCTAGCAAAGGTTGTGATCTATAAAAAAACAAACTCGTTGAAGACATTGAAAATGTGCATCCTGTAAGTAAACTCTGAACCATGTGTACGCACATAAAGAGGAAAAATAACAAACGGCGACTCACATGGCAGACGGATGAAACTGTTTGAAGTGAATAGTCCTACAACTGTGTAAAATATATCAAAATATTATCTCTGAGTAGTATAGGCTTAAAGCCTTTCTAAATAATCAGACACTTGTTTGACTGCTGACGTATTGCGGTAAGCATGTCGACTCATTTCCGTTTCCGGTGCTTGTGTGTTGGTACCGTGTTGTGCTGCTCTCGCTAAATAACAGTTACATTTGTTTGATTACAGCGGCCAACTGTTCGCTAAACACTTATTCTTTACAGTAATTTTGCCTAAGCACTCACAGTTCTTTCCATCTTTTAGTGACTGCTGTTCAATCTCATAGTTGTTCTAAAGTTTTGGTAACTGACGCTACAGTAATTTAGCTTAGCTGTTAGCGACTTTAGCTTAGCAGCTAGCGATGGCTTCTCCTTCTCCCTCTCTCTCTCCTACTTTCTCCTGCTCGGTGTGTCAGATGTTTAGTTACTCCTCTGCCTCCTTTAGCGGTAATGGTACATGTAATAAGTGTAGTTTATTTA
>NW_025737853.1:0-10425 GCF_021292245.1 Micropterus dolomieu
AGATCAACAATCTTGTCCCTGATGTCCGTAGAAAGCTCTTTGGTCTTGCCCATGGTGGTGATGTTGGATGCTGGTTGTTTGGGTGTTGACAGGTGTCTTTTATACAGGTAACGAGGTGAGGCAGGTGTATTTGATGTAGATAATTGGTTGGGATTGGGGCTGTGTCTTAAAGAAAGACTAACTGGCTTGTAGGAGCCAGAATACTTGCTGTTTGGTAGGGGGTCATATACTTGTTTTTCCTCATCAGATGGTTATCAATTTTTATAAATTCATATGATGTGATTTTCTGGAATTTTCTTTGGGATTCTGTCTTTCACTGTTAGAATGTACATATGATTAAAATTGTAGATTGTTGCATTCTTTGTAAGTGGGCAAACCTGCAAAATCAGCAAGGGGTCAAATACTTTTTTCCCCCACTGTATTATCTGTGTGATAAATAATTATTTGCAAGATAACACTGCCTTGTGTTTCCTGAAATCCAACAGACACCAACATCTTGTCTGCTTGAATTTCTCTCGACAAGTTTCCATCAAAGTGACATCATGGCAGCATGGGCATCTGCAGCACACGGTAATTAAGTACAATATATATCACAGATGCAGTCAGTAAGAACACATTAAAACCACGGCGACCGGGTAGAATAAAAGTTACTGTGCTAAACATACTTTAAGCCAGCTACAAGAAGGAAGAAATTTACGATGTTGACATTCACGTTATGCATGAATTACAAATTTAAATGGAAAGCAGATAACAATGTGCTGAAAGTCATTGTGGAAATCTGTAATGCTTTTTGTTGTTGTTTTACAGCATTTGAACTCAGGATCGTGGTGTTTGGAAAGAGTCAGAATAAAAAGACAATGCTAACCAACTTCATGACAGAGAGGAAAGATTTTCTTTTTCTGAAAATGTCGACTCAATGTACAGTCTCTAAAGGAGAGTGTAACAAAATATCCTTAACGGTGGTGAAAACCTCAGACGTCTTCAGTCTGCCTGAGGATAAAGTGAGACACGAAATGAAAAAGTGTGTTGCTCTTTGCCCCCCTGGACCAAATGTTCTGCTGCTGTTAGTGAAGCCTTCTGATTTCAGTGAAGAGGATAGACAAAAATTAAAGTTCATTCTGAGCTTCTTTGGTCAAGATGCCTTTAAATACTCGATGGTCATCTTTACACATAGCGAGGAAGGAAAGTATTCTGCAGTAGATAAACTCACACGAGACTGCAGACAAAGGCAGCACAGAGTTAACTTCGACAGAAAAGATCCATCAGAATCTGATCTTAAAGAACTCATTGGAAAGATGGAGAAAATAGTGTGGGACAACAGGGGAGGACATCTAAACTGTACTGGAGGGGATGATCCCATGACAGTATCTGTAACTTCAAGACCTCCTCTCAACTTAGTGTTGTGTGGGAGAATTGGAACCTGGAAGACTTTGGCAGCCAATGCCATTCTGGGAGAAAGAAAGTTTGGTCCACCTGCTGACTCAGAGTGTGTCAGAAATCAGGCAGAGGTGTGTGGATGTCGGGTTTCTGTGGTGGAGCTGCCTGCTTTGTATGGAAAACCTCAGGAGACAGTCAAGAGGGATACATTTAGGTGTTTCTCCCTCTTTGATCCTGAGGGCATCCATGCCTTCATCCTGGTCCTACCTGTGGGTCTCCTCACTGATGGAGACAAGAAAGAGTTAGAGACCATCCAAAACACATTCAGCTCTCGAGTGAATGACTTCACCATGATTCTGTTCACTGTGGAGGCAGATTCTGCAGATCCAGCTGTTGTTAGCTTTCTAAAAGAAAACAAGGACATCCAGGAGCTTTGTCAGAGCTGTGGAGGACGCTACATTGTCATCAACATCAAGGACAAGCAGCAGGTCTCTACGGTGTTGCATATTGTGAAAAAGATGACAGATGCGGGATCCAGATGCTTCACAAAACAAATGATAGTCAAGCCTCGACAGAAAATGGCTAGTTGTAAGGCTAAACTGGAGATGGCAGGACATGATCAGAATCAGAGTAGAGAGCATATCAGGATAGCGCTGATTGGGAAGACTGGTTGTGGAAAAAGTGCCACTGCAAACACCATTCTGGGCAAAGAATGCTTCAAATCTAAAGCCTGCATGAAGTCAGTGACCACGCAATGCCAAAAAGAAGTGGGAGAGATTGATGGAAGGCCTGTCACTGTGGTCGACACCCCCGGCTTGTACGACACGACACTGTCCAACGATGAAGTTCTACGGGAACTTGTGAAATGCATCAGCCTGTTGGCTCCAGGACCTCATGTATTTTTACTGGTGGTGCAGATCGGACGCTTTACACAAGAGGAAAAAGAAACTGTGGAACTGATCAAGCGGACTTTTGGCAAGAAGTCAGGAGACTTCATCATTGTTATATTCACCAGAGGAGATGATCTTCAGAATCAAACAATGGAGAGTTACATGGAAGAAGAAAGTGACGGCTTTGTCAAAAAACTGATTGCTGACTGTGGAGGAAGATACCTGGTCTTCAATAACAGAGATCAAACAAATAAAACACAAGCCAGACAGCTGTTGAACTATGTAGAAACAATGGGGAAGAAAAATGGAGGTAGCTACTACTCCACAGCGATGTTCCAAGAAGCTGAGGCAGCAATACAAAAGGAAGTGAAGAGGATCCTGAAAGAGAAAGAAAAAGAGATGCAGAGAGAGAAGGAGGAGCTAGAAAGAAAACACGATGAAGAAATTCAAGCAAAGAAGAAAAAGACTGAAGAAGAAAGAGCAGAGAGAGACAAAAAACTGAAGGAAAAAGAAGAGTACATCAACAAAGAACAGGAGAAAAGGAGGAGAGAAGAGGAAAAGAGGAAAGAAGACAACAGAAATTCAAAAATGCAAGAAGAACAACTGCGACAGCAGTGGGAACAGCAACTCCAAGCTCTGGAGAAAAAAATTAAATCTGAATCAGAAAAAAACGTAACTGCTGACAGAAAGTTGATGCAAAACAGAGAAGACATAAGACGAGAACGAGAGGCTTGGGAGAAAGAACGAAAAGAATGGTGGGAGACACGATATCGAGAAGATCAACAGAGACAAGAGGAAGAACAAGCACGACTGAAAAGGCTCAGAGAAGAATATGAGCAGGAAAGAAAGGAATATGAAAACAAAAGAAAAGAAGATAGACTCAGAAGAGAAGTAGAGGAAAGAGAATGGAAAGTGGCACAACAAAACTATGAGAAAAGAGTGGAGGAAATGAAGAGAAAAAATGCAGAGGAGGCCAGAAGGCAAGCTGAAGAATTCAATGAGTTCAGAAACAAATATACGACAGACTTTGCAGCTCTGATGGAAAAGCATGAAAAGGAAATGGAGGACATGAAGCAAAAGCAACAAAAAAACAATGACCTCATTATGAAAAACCTGCTCATGAACAAAGCGTATGAGAAAGACTTCAACAGACTGAAGAAGAAACAAGAACAAGAAATGAATGAGCTTCAACAGAATCTGTATGAAGAAAACGCAGAAAGTCTGGAAGAAGAAATCAGTGAACTACAACAAAAACATGAAGAAGAAGTCAATGCCTGGGTACAAGAAAATGCAGAGAAAGCCACAACAGATAAGACTTGCAGTATTTTATGAATGCCGCAAGGCTTTAGTTATGACATTGTGACAGCTTCTGGTTTTGAAGACTTCACTGTTTTTACTTTCCTGTTTACCTAGAGCAGGGTATTGAATTAGAATTCAAAGAGGTCCAGTTAGAAAAAATCAAATCAACTAACTTGCATTATCATTCAGTACCATAACGTATAGTTGTATCAACATAAGGTATAAGTCAACAACTGACTGTCAAATCAAACAAAATTTAAAAGTCAGTTTTCACATCTAACTGGAGGGATAATAAATAATAACTACTCTAAAAATAAATTCTAAATTTAAGTAAACTAAAATAAAGTGCCTAATCTTTAGAAAAAATTAAATAAAAAGTGTAGCTTGAAGTGATGAAGTGTAGTCTTAACCAATTTTATAATAAACACTCAACACATCTTAACAAATGAACAGCTGTAATGCCTCCTCTTCTCTTTCATTCACTCTTACAGAGCTTCCACTCCTACTTTCTCTTGTCCAGTAAGACATGTGAGCTCTGGTTTCTCCTGCCAGCTAGCATTGGAGATCTATGAGATATTCCAGTTTTGAACAGCCTGTGGGAGGAATGTAGGCTACATGTAAAAATCTGTGCAGTCTTGATTAAAAGCCTTGTGAAATCTCTTTTCCCTTTCGTCTCCTCAAATCGTGTGTGTTTTCTCTGGTGAATCTTGCGGACTCGACTCGTAAGCATTAGAATGCACAGATTTGATTTGCTGAGCAGCGTCTCATGAGACGATTAGAGCACATGCGATTGGTCTGTGAGTTTCTTGGGCCACTAAACCAGTACAGTAAATGCTACAAAAGCTGCACGGGGTAAAATAGAAACGCTCCGTCACGAGGTAGTACTTCTCAATAATAAATTGTCTGTAGGTCGGCGGTCTGGATCCGGACCGCGGTCCGCCAATTAGTGACCTCTGACCTAGAGTGTAATATTTGCCTATTGATTATGTACATTTGATGCTTTTTCGGTACTTAATACACAGAACTTAAATTACTCCATCTAACCAAGGTTTGACATACAAATACTGTATTGTAGTAGTGAGAAAATACTTAAAAGTCTGTTAATCAATCTTTTTTTCTTTTGCAAGTTAAATAAATTTACTTGTTTTCCTTATAACACAGACAAGATACTGCTGAATAAATATTGTCTAATCACAGAATATCAGTGAAAGATCACACAAAATAATATGCTATAAGAGTTCACTTAATATTTATTAATTGTTTCTCTCTCACCCTGCACTGTCAGCTGTTCTCCTCCCTTAGAGCGTGTGTGAGTGTATACAGGTAATGGAGAACAGGTGGGCACCCCAGATTGGTCCAGCAGAACTGATTACTGCCTCCTGGATGACAGCAGCCATTTTAATCCCCATCTGACAGGAAGGCCCAATCCCAATGTCCACATTCACAGACTCAGAGACTTTGTGGCGCGTTCCTGTTTTGACCAATAAGAGTGCTTTGACTATTGACAAATATATATTGAAATTTACCTCTCGTCCACTCTGTAGGGCAAGGGCCTGCAAGACTTAAAAATGAGCCGTTGTAAAGGTAACGTGATAATGTGGCAAGGTGCTGTCCCGTTCCTGTTTACAGCATTTTGAGCCCTTGCAGCCTCTTACACTCAATCACTTTCCAAGTGACGTCAGTAAAGTCTGAGGGTTCACGGCTCAGGGTTTGGGTGGGACTTGGGATTGGGCAGCCCTTGTCACTCTGACATTCCCAACATGTGCCTGTGTAAACCTGTGTATTGTGTGCTCAAATCTTTGTGGGTAGAGAAACCTGTGTATTGAGCATATTAATCTTTCTGAGTAAGTTAACCAGTACCATAGTGATTCTGATTATTGTCTATGACAACCTTGTTTTCTTGGTCTTAGCCATTTTGTTTGCTGGGTATATAGATTTTCTTTGTTGTAGCTTTGTTGTTTTGGCTACTAGCAGTTTTAGTAGGAGTGAGGAGCCCCCTTTTTTTTGAGTACCTTTTTCTCCTGTTTTTTGGTATTAGAAGCCTAGGTTAGAGCTTTGATCTTTCATTACATTTTGTTTTGGTTTAGGGACGTTTTAAGTTAGAATGTTTTGGTTGTTGTTTTGGGCACTGCTCATCTTTGAGTAAAATAAAAACTGCAAACGTATAATTCCCTTTGTTCTGGCCATTGCTTGGGAGTGGGAAGAGAGGGGAGCCACACCTTATGTTGCAGGTTACCCCAAGACCTTAGGACGTAACAGTCTATACATTTTTAAAAAAGCAAAGACAGTCATAGTTATAACAATAATAATAATAATAATAATAATTATAACAACAGCTTATATCCTATATTTTTTCTTTGGTTCAGTTGTGTCCATTATGAAGATTAATTTGGTTTTGTTAATGTTTGATTTTATGCAAGGTGATATTACCTTGCCAGCCCTTTTGACATTTTCTTATCTGATGTATCTGGAAATGTATTCTCTTATTTCTATGTAAACTACACCAGTTTAAAGCTCAACAGTGGTGAATACGGTGTTTCCCTTGATCCATGATTTTTGGTTTGGTCATTTTTATTTCTGTAAGTACTGCAGATGGACAAATTTAACGATAGGTTTAATTAGTTTCTCTCTGATGGAAAGATTTATTGCAGAGATGCAGTGGCTTTCGCTAAAAAATAAAAACAATGTGTACAAAAATTCAACTCTAAAAAAAAAACAAAACACAACTTTGACATGAAACACTGGTCCCCACTCTTTTTCTGGTGAACTACTAACTATCAATATAACGATGAACTATGTTTACAAACTGCTTATGAAAGGTAGTAAATGTTTGTGTGTGTCGAGACCTGGCTTTCATTTTAATCTTTTCTAATATGCCAGCCTTAATTTTGAATCTGAATAAATGAAGAGAAGTCAACCTGGCTGTTCTCAGAAGGTGCTTTTAAAATATTTGTGTCCAGATTAGATAGTGAATTTATTTAATGGAATTTGTGGGTAACAATTGTCTATTAGTGCCTAAGAACAACAATATTTACACATACTAATGCTACTAGGGGTGTGGAAAATAACTGATATTTAGATGCATCGTGGTGCGGATGATTATGAATGGATTCACAAATATCAATAATCAACTATCTAGAGGTTAATTGATAACATAATGTTGACAGAACGAAAAAAAGGCGGAACTCAGACGTGCAGCTCTGGACTGTCTGTGATGTGCACACAACTGAGACGTGTGGTTCTCCCTGTTCGGCACAGACAGGCTGTTGTTGATTGAATGACTGCTGCTACTAAACTTTCAGATGATCAATAAAATCAATGCACAACTAATGTTAATGATTTTCACACACACACACACTGTGCAGCACAGTAGCACTTAGCTAGCATCCTCTTGTCATTCTTCAAAGGACAGCTACCTGACAGGTGGCAGTAGGTGACTGCAGTCTGGAAGTTGAGCAGGACTTTTTTGGCTGCTAAACAGCAGCATCAGAAATAAAAATAGCAGCAGCAGATAGCAATAATATAATAATAAGCAATAATGCTGTAACAATGCAATAATGCTATGAAATGTCAGCTACATTTATATGAAGTAACATTAAATATCTGCATTTCATTACTACCTACTTGTTTGGATTGTTGTTATATACTTTGCTTTAAAAGTACCAAGTGGTCAAACAGCGAGAAAAATACATCTTTCTCCTATTCGTTTTACAATCGCATCGTAGCCTCATAATCGTAATGGGGTACCTAGAAATTCCCATCCTTGAGGTGATGTATCGTGATGAATCGAGATATCAAATCAAATCGAATCGTTGACCTCATAATTGTAATCGAATCATGAGACCAGTGAAGATGTACACCCCTAAATGCTACCAGCACATTCTTTAACTATCTATACCAGGAAAAAAATTAAAAAGCTCCCATGAATCAGTTGATGTATTATGAAGATATCGAACTTGTACGTGTCTGTTTTATTAGAATTTGAATTTCTACAGTGAATAAAAGATGCTAGAAGTTATCATATGGGGTTAAATTAATGCAATACTTATTGAAAACGGACAGACTATGAGTCACAAATAGATATTACAATGTAAACACAATCCACAATCTACAAATAGATTCAAAATCCGTAAACAAAGTCCTCATGATCCACAAATATAAAACACAATCTACAAAAAAGATTTTATGGGTCACTAATAGAAATCAGTGATTTTTACTTGAAAACCAGAATTTGAATGAACCCAAAGTGATTTGTTTGCAGGTGAATATCATATTCTGTTTCAGAATTTTGACACTATTGTTTTGCTGTGGTGACAAAACGATATCACAATCAATGAAAATGAAGAAACTAAGAGTCAAAAATGCATATTAAAATTTGTAAACACAAAACAAGATCTACAAATAGATTTAAAATCCACAAACAAACTCTTTATGATTCACAAATAGAAAATCAGTGATTTGTACTTGACAACCATAATCTGAATGAATGCAAAAAGATTTGTCTGCACCTGAGGGTCATTTTATGTTTTTAGATGGTGTTGCATTTGTTTTCACAATTTTGGCACTATTGTTTAATTGTATAAATGGTGCTTAGATATGGAAGGCCTGAATCTGACAGCCCACTCTGATGGCAACCAACGCCACTTCACACACTCCAAAGCCAAGTAGTGTACTGAACATATATCCAGATTCACAGAGTAACTACATTGTAGTTACTGTATTGTTGATTCACATATTCTGTATATACAGTGAATGCACTATAGCACTGCACTGCAGGAGAAAAGCAACAGTTTCACGTTAAGTGCAGCTGAACTATGTGAAAGGGGAAGTCATTTTGTCTTAAATATGATTATTTGTAGAATGCCTTTATTTATTCATTGCATAGTGTACAACAAAACCAACCAATGTTACTTCACACACTTATATATATACTAGTATATGTCAATCAGGCATCAAGGAGATAAACAGGCACGCAATGCATGCAGCAAGGAAAAATGTGGAAAACATGTCCTGTAAACACACAATATCAGCAATAACAGCAATTACTGCTACAAGGAGGGCAACTGCAAGAGTATTTTGAACTATACAAAATAAAGAACAATATTAACAATGATGAATTTACACGTCAGAATATCATCTCATGACCCATCCTTATAGGGTTCAAGCTCACTTTGAGTGGGAATGATTTCAAATGATTTTAACAAACAATGGGTTAGGGTACACTAATTCTCCCACTACAGAAAACAAGATTGAAATATCAGTATGAATTATAAAGTGGTAACAAAATGTCCATTTAGTCTGATTTTAAGATTATGCACTCATGGTTGTTAGTGAGTTGTGCCAATATGTTCAGTAATAATCTGACTGATTGTTGTTAGAATAAGTTGATAAAACAAGAAAAAGAGAAACGAGTGTTAAGTTCATAAACAATCATGACTGGCAAAACATGGGTATCTGAACCTGGACAGTCCTTGGTCTGAGGACAAGAGGGCAATTATGGTCATGTAACCAACCATTTTGTGACGGCCTGCACCTTTCGGTTGCACCGCCTATGGGCGTCGCCCATTTATGTAGCCGTGCATGTGCTTTGGGGAGGTTTCTTATTTGTTCAGCCCAGAGCCATCCCAGTTCAGGAAGTCATAACATGTTTGGTGTATGTCTGGGAGTGGCGGCAGTTGATCACAGAGGTGCTGAGGGAAGCAAGAAAGCGTCGGAGCGACACGTTAGATAGCGAAACCAGTTACAGCGAGGCTGTTAATCCCTCCCGCGTTCACCTTCAGCAACGATCCGTACATCGGCAGCTTCTTCATTAGCAACTCAGCAATAACCTCATAACAACCAGCCAGCCATATATTACAAAACCATTGCCACCAAACCGGACCAGAATCCACTAACAGTCAAGCAGGTCGAAAGTGCCTCCTTTGTTGAATTTTATATTGAGTTGTGCTTTTCATTATTGTTCACTGGTTTCACTCAACGTGAGGGTCCATAACAGCGTATATGTATCCTTTGTGGCACTTGATAGGTAAAATATATTATTCTGTATAAAATCATAAGAAATCTTACGTTTCAGGAGAGAAACCTGACTGGCACCCCAAAAGAAACCCGTAAGTCAAACCGTCACAACTTGACCAACATGACTGCAAATCATTCAAAAGAGAATGTGCACATAGAAGCAGAGAAAACAGTATTAAATACTCAAGGTTCCCAAAATTAATTCAGATATCAAAGTGTTTGCTTCTGGACACTGCATTACGTTCTCCGAATGTTTGAGAAAAAAGGATGTTCCAGAAATATTCTAATATACTGTTTGCACAGATTGAGTGTTTTTCATTTTTGTCTGTGACAAGCCTTATTATTCAGCCTTTTGATGACTGCAAGTACAACATTATTAAGATTCAATAATCTGTTTGTTTCAGTTTTTGTATGTGTGTACAGTGATTGTGTTTTTGTTGGCAGCAGTATTGTGCAAGAACGTATCCTGTGTGACAAAGACGAAAGATTTATGCTGCCCTGCTTTAGATATTCTGTTTTACTGATCCCATGCACCTTCACGCTGGATTCCTACATTGTTGACCCCGGAAGTTTAATTGTAAAAACTTTCTGAAAAGGTAGCAGGGCTGATCTTGTGAGTCATCCTGAAAAGCTTCAATTCTACTCATAAACAGTCTCCGCCGACAGCAGTGAACACAATGCTGCAGTTCACATCAAAGGGAAAACTAAATGAAGTCCTCAGCTGTGTGGGAGCACTTTCAACTGAGTGACAGCAGTAGTGTGGAAGTTATGGTGTTTATTAATTTTACAATTGCTTAATTTCATTACAGATCAAAACAGTCAAATTTCCTACATTTTAAAATTA
>NW_025737854.1:0-3213 GCF_021292245.1 Micropterus dolomieu
TGTATACTGAAACAACGAACACCGAGGTCAATCTAAACATTATGCATTTCCTTAAATAAAGAAAGGAAATAGGAACAAAAGAAAGAAAGAGGAAGCAGGTGACCATTCTCGCTATTTAGTCATGAAGGATAAATAAAACTCAAAATGCAAGACAGTTAAATCTAAAACAATTCATCTTTACAAATCACAGCTTCAAAATTTAATTTTTATTAAAATTCTGATGATCTGGAAAAAGCGAAATAGCCTGTATCATTTCATTGAATGTATTTTTGTTCAATGACTCAACACAAAATCTAACAATTTTGTGAAACTTTTATGTTAAAAGATAAATGGATGAAATCCAGAAAGTACCAGCAAATAACAATTATACATTCTTTATATCACAGACATATGGAACATTACTTATATTTAATACCTGTGCTATAGGTAACAGAAACTCACCATGAGAACAAAAGCATTAAAGGTTATGGTAATATAGAAACAGTTCTTACCATTTGCTCCTGCCAAGGTTCTGTACTTGTTCTCTTAGAGAAATAAGTAACCGTCCCACAATGGCCTGCAGGTAAAGCGGGCAGATTGCGAAATGCTGATGACGTACTTCAAATAGGGTAAGAGAGGAAATGGGTAATATTGGTTCAAGGTTCAAGGTTTATGGAGTCTTTATTATTCCCGGGGGGGGAATTTGATGTGCAGCAACATGTAACAAAACAACAGCCAATCAGTAAGAAGCCAAAATAAATACATACTACACAGAAGTCCACATCTCATATTGAATTATTAAAAAAGCCTATAGCAGCAGGGACAAAAGAGTTTTTGTGTTAGTTTGTCCTGCATTTAGGCAGAATGATTCTGCGGCCAGACGGCAACAAAGTGAAGCAGCTGTTCAGGGGGTGACTTGGGTCAGCCAGGACTGATTGTGCCTTCTTGAGGGTCCTGGTCTCAGAATTTAAGTCAGGGGTTGTGGGAACTATAACTTAACTATATATATATTGCAGCCTGGGTTTTTTTAAGAGTGAGGGACCCAAACCAGCTCACAAGGGCAAAAAAAAGAATAGTTTCACTAAAATAAAACATCCTCATAAAGGTCTTATCAACATTAAAATTGCAAATTTTACAAAAAACATGCGTTGATGTGATTTTTTACAGACAGCGTCAACTTGTGGCTCGAAGGTGAGTTTGTCATCGGTTATAATACCAAGGTATTTGTATTGCTTCACCACTTCGATAGCTTGATCATTAATGAGGGTAGAAGAGAGGGTGGGGGCATTTCTTTAGTCTTTGCCACGTTAACGTTAATAAAAGAGGACTTGCTTTCTTACAGTGCAGACACTTTGCTGCTTGCTCTTGCCTCTGCTTGCATTGTTTTGCTGAAACTCTTTTTTTTTTTTTTTTATCCTGTTAGAAATTATGAGCAGCTACTCTTGGATACTTTTAAATCATTGGGACTGTCATCTATTCAGATGAAGTAGGCTATTGCCATACTGTAAACACTTTTATGATGTTAGTGCCACGCGAGTGTGGCCTATCAATAGCACTAGCCTGTGCTGCAGTGACTGGAGCTATAGCTAATGCTAATTAGCAACAAGATGCCCCCCTTCTCCACGGACGACTTCCACAAACTTCTTCAGAAAATTGCAGTGCTGGAAACCAAGATCTACAGGTTAGAAGTGAATGTGGAAGTGAATGGACTATTTGGTAATGTCACTACTTTACCATGGACCCAAGAGATTGGACAATAGCATGCTAACACACGGCTAATTAGCACCAACAAGACTACCAAGAAGCAGGAAGCCTGTGTACTGGGTAATAAATCTAAAAGTGGAAGTCCTCCCTGGAACACTCTTGGTGCAAAGCCTAAGAGTAAATCATTTCCTTGGGAAATGGGGGGACGAGTACCAGGCGGAACCCAGCGTCCTGAGATTTGTGATGCGACTGGCTGGCCTGCATTATCATCATCAGCTAACGACTGGGCCTCAAACTCTGATTGTGGGTGACTCTGCTGTAAACGATGTAAGAAGCATGTGCAATAAGAACACCAAATTACTCTGCTTTCCGAAGGATACGGTGTCTGACTTGGCAGAAAGAATCCTGCATATCGTGGCTGAACATCCTGCTGTGGAAAACATCATACTGCACATCGGGACCAGTGATGTTGTGAAGCAACAGTCTGAAGTGTTGAAAAAGGACTTTAATAATCTGTTGACCACAGTCAGCTCTTTGAATGCTGAGGTGTTTATCAGTGGCCCCATACCGCCAGTCCAAAGAGGAGCTGAGAGATTCAGCAGATTGATGGCTTTGAACACGTGGCTCTCAACAGCATGTACTGTCCATTCAGTGCATTTCATCGAAAACTTTTACTTTCTGTGGGACCGCAGACATCTTTTTAAGGCAGATGGACTTCGCCTTAACAAGTCAGGAGTAAAATTGTTCAGCTCCAACCTGTTTTACTTTCTGCGTCACTCATCTGTTCCCTCTGCCAAGGACAAGAGGAATCAAAACAAGAAGAAGACATAACACAACACACCAGAAACCTTGAAGGAGAGCCACCTCAGCCCCCACTGGAAGAGAGCTCTGATCACAGAAGACATCTGAGCCAAGAGGAAGAGCCTCCACCTCTCTCACTGAAAACCAACAGTGAGGATTCAACATCTTTACCCCCCAATCCCCATCTAGGTCACCTAGGTGACCTTCACGTCATTCACTTCCTGACCTCTGTCTTCAGTCACCATGGCAACAGAGAGCACATCAGCACAGACAATGGTCCACAATTCACTTATGCAGCTTTTGCCTCTTTCATGCACAACCAAGGTATATCTCATAGTAAGGCATCAGTCTACTACCCAGCTGCTAATGGTGCTATTGAGAGATTCCATCGTGCCCTCAGAAGCTGCATTAAAACTGTGATCCAACAGTCATAAACCTTGAAAGAGACTGTAATGAACTGGCTTCAAGTGTACCATGCAACGCCACACACTACAACTTCCATCTCACTATTTAAAGTCTTTTACGGCAGCAAAATGCATACCAAATTGGACATTCTTCCCCTGCTGTCTGCCAGGTCTCCACTGGATGCTTTTGCTCGTCATTCAGTTCAGAGACGACAAAACAAAATGCTGCGTTACAATCATGCTAAACGTGGCGCACGCAAACCTTCTTTTCGACCAGGAGAGACAGTGAGGATAAGAAATCCTCATCATGTTGCAAAAGCACACC
>NW_025737855.1:0-6745 GCF_021292245.1 Micropterus dolomieu
GGACAGATCAGAACACTTCGCTCCTTCACAGAGACAGACGAGGCTGAGCACAAACTGATCATACTGGTCAAAGACAATGGGAACGTGTCGCTCTCAGCAACAGCTACTGTGGTGGTCAAACTTGTGGAGCCCAAAGAGGCTTTTGCAGCTTCTGATGTTAAAAGTTCAGCCAAAGATGAGGAGGGGACCGATGTGACTTTTTATCTGATGATAACTTTGGGCTCAGTTTCTGTACTTTTTCTCATCAGTATCATCGTGCTGATTGCAATGCAGTGCTCCAAAACCACAGACTATACTTCTAAATATCTGCAAGAGACTAATTATGACGGGACACTGTGCCACAGCATCCAGTACAGATCTGGAGAGAAACGGTACATGTTAGTTGGACCCAGAATGAGTATAGGATCTACTATAGTCCCGGGCAGCCACGCGAATACACTAGTGCTCCCTGACAGGAGGAGGGGATCTGGAGAGGTAAGACATTAATATGTAGCAAGTGTAGTGTTTTCTTTTCAGATGTGTATCACATGATTTGAGGTTTGTGGACGCTTTGTGTCTTATTCAGTGTGTTCAATGTATGTTCAGAAATGCCTGAGACATGTATTATTGTGTCCTCTTTTTCCAAGAGAACAGACGTAAGTTTTTCCGTTACTGTAATGTTGGACCTAGCTTCCTGCTTTTGTAGGCAAGAGCTGCTGGCTGATGCGCAATTTTTTCAGAGTTATTCTCATTCTTCAAATTTCTTATATACATCTTTATGCTCTCCAAGTCAGTATGGACAGCAAAGGTGTTTATTTTTACATAATGACATAAGTGATCCATCTCTCCCAGTGAAATAATATAAAATGTAAATGCATTAGTTAATTGTAACCTCCTTTGGGGAACATTTGGGCAAAGAGGTTTGTAGCAGACCATCAGTAATTTTAATAAAAAATTCTAAACAATACGTGGCTACACTGATATGCTGTTAGTTGTTTGTGTAGCTGGTATTAATCATCCTTGTGCAAAAGACAACAAATAAGAAGAGAAACAATGTGGTTAAGACATAAAGAGGCTGTCAGACTGCTTGGAATCGCTATCCATGGTGCTGAAATGTATTGCCTTGTTTTCTCAAGCAAGCATATGAGCGAAGCTAAGAAACACAGTACATGGGTTATTATTTTTCCCTGAGCTTAATTTAAATTAGAATTTAGAAGTGTGATTTATTTAGATTATTTCTAAGCAAGGCATTACACTAATTCACACCGTTCTGACTGTAAGTTAGTGAAAACAAGAAGTACAGATCAGTGAGGATTTCCATGGCATTAGTTTTTCAAAAACTGCTTTATGTTCTCATCTGTGGTGGTGGATTTCATGACCAAAGTATATTGCCTGATATAACATTATAATGACTTTAAATAGTCTAAAATGTTGTCCTCTTGGTGTCACTGTTACACCAATAAGGCCGTAAAAGGACTCAGTCCCTCCCATAAGAAAGCTTTTGTTTGATACCTCACAGCAGAGGATAGATTTGATTTGAGCATGCGAGTCGGTGTGGTGTGTTTTCAAAACATCCGATACTAAATGAATCAGATATAAACATTTGATTTGCTGGAGAAACAGGATCCTGTCTGTGTATGTGTTGCTGGATTAGGATGGCGAGCGAAAGACGACGTCGATTAAGCGACTACTGTAGGTTTGCACTTCATTTTTCCTTAGTGCTGATTTTCGGGAACCAGACTTTGGCTGAACTGAGGTACTCTATTCAAGAGGAGATGAAAGAAGGAACCCTTGTTGGAAATGTTGCCAAGGATCTTGGTCTGGACAAAACCTCTTTAACTGATCGACGGCTGCGTGTTGTGTCTGGATCTAAGGACGCTTTTTTCGAGGTAAACCCAGACAATGGTGCCTTGCAGATCCGTAAAAAAATCGACAGGGAGGAGCTGTGTCAGGGAAGTGGTGCATGCTCGATGGAGTTAAAAGTCCTTGTTGAAAACCCTCTGGAAATACACTATGTAGTTGTAGAAATTACCGATGTAAATGATCACTCCCCCAGTTTTTCTGAAAGAGAACAGCAATTTCAAATATTTGAACATGCATCTCCGGGAACTCGATATGAACTGCATGCGGCCCATGATCCCGATGCTGGAATTAACTCTATCCGTACATATACATTAACGTCAAACGATCACTTTGAAATAGAAACCAGTCAAAGCGATGAGGACAAAATACCATTTTTAGTGCTGAAGAAGCCATTAGACAGAGAAAAAAATGATAAACATTTGATATTTGTGACAGCAGTTGATGGAGGGAAGCCTCAAAGATCAGGAACACTCAATGTTTCCATTATTATTCTTGACATAAATGATAATCCTCCGATATTCAGTCAGGATACATATCAAATTGAAATATATGAAAACGTCCCAGTTGGCAGTGCTGTTACGTCAGTGAGTGCAATAGATCCAGACGAAGGGCCTAATGGAGAAATAGAGTACAGCCTTAGCAAAACATTAGCACGTAAAGTTTACGAGATATTTGACTTGAATAGTTTAAGTGGACAAATTAAATTGAAAGGAGTCCTGGATTTTGAGGAATCAGAGATTTATAAACTCGATGTTGAAGCATCTGACAAAGGCACGCCTCCGTTAACAAGCAGGTGCAGAGTCACTGTAAAGATTAAAGATGTCAACGATAATCCGCCAGAAATAGAAGTCACATCACTGTCAAATACAGTGTCTGAGGACTCAAAGCCTGGAACAGTTATTTCACTTATTAGTGTGACGGATAGAGACTCAGGCTTAAACGGCAAAATCATTTCAAGCATAACAAATGAAGTAACTTTTGAATTAAAGCCTTCCTACAAGGAAAACATATATTCAGTTGTCACAAAGGGATTTTTGGATCGAGAGGAGGTGTCACATTATGAAATAACAATCAAAGCAATCGACTGTGGTGAACCTCCCTTATCTACTCTTAAAACTCTGAGCATTCAGATATCAGATGTGAATGACAACAGTCCACAATTCTCCCAAAACCCATTACAGTTTTACCTTTCAGAAAACAATGTGGCTGGAACTTCACTGTTTTGTGTAAGTGCAACTGACAAAGATGTAAATGAAAATGCAGCTATTTTTTACCACATTGCTAGAGGAAATTATGTAACATCTTTCCTCAACATAAACTCTGAAAACGGAGACATTTTGGCGCTAAAAAGTTTCGACTTTGAAACTCTGAAAACGTTCCAGTTCCAAGTTGTTGCCTCCGATTCTGGAACTCCGTCACTGAGCAGCAACGTCACAGTGAACGTGTTCATTCTGGATCAGAACGACAACGCTCCAGTCATCCTGTATCCAGTCAGCTCTAACGGTTCTGCTGAAGGTGTGGAGGAGATTCCCCGCAATGTGAACGCAGGACACTTGGTGACTAAAGTCAGAGCCTATGACGCTGATATAGGATATAACGGCTGGTTACTCTTTTCACTGCAGCAAGTCACTGACCACAGTCTCTTTGGTTTGGACCGCTATACAGGACAGATCAGAACACTTCGCTCCTTCACAGAGACAGACGAGGCTGAGCACAAACTGATCATACTGGTCAAAGACAATGGAAACGTGTCACTCTCAGCAACAGCTACCGTGGTGGTCAAACTTGTGGAGCCCAAAGAGGCTTTTGCAGCTTCTGATGTTAAAAGTTCAGCCAAAGATGAGGAGGGGACCGATGTGACTTTTTATCTGATGATAACTTTGGGCTCAGTTTCTGTACTTTTTCTCATCAGTATCATCGTGCTGATTGCAATGCAGTGCTCCAAAACCACAGACTATACTTCTAAATATCTGCAAGAGGCTAATTATGACGGGACACTGTGCCACAGCATCCAGTACAGATCTGGAGAGAAACGGTACATGTTAGTTGGACCCAGAATGAGTATAGGATCTACTATAGTCCCGGGCAGCCACGCGAATACACTAGTGCTCCCTGACAGGAGGAGGGGATCTGGAGAGGTAAGACATTTAAAACAAAGTTTTATAAAACATGGTTACAAGCATACAGTCAATGGTTTGTGTTTTGCACAAAGTTTTCCTCTTATCGTTTCTTTATGCAGAGACAGCAGTACCAAACATAAATACCAACACATTAAGATACGTTTTGTTAGGTATGTTGCGTTAGAGTTAATTTTATTATCTCATTTATCAGAGAAAGTGGTCGTTTGCATTGAAAGAGACACTTCAGTCAATGTAGCAGAATGCTGTGCATGGCTAGATAGCTCCGTCAAACACAGCCACTATTGTTCGTGTACAGACACACTCATGATTATTACAGATACATACGACATATTGTATACAGCTCATCATTCGTAAAGAGGACAGTCTGTGTTACCATTGTCCTTGGTGCTGAAATAAAAGGTTTACTTTTTCTTCAGCAAAACAGAGTAATTATACTCTGTATTTGTGTTTTGGGCATTGGGTTTTTGACAGTTGGGCCTTAAAATATTCTAACTTCTAACCAAAAAATGACTGAAACGTTTGAAGATTTTGCGATGTTACTGTTGAGTTGTTTGAGCAGTATATATAGATTAAGTTAGAGGGGAAGGCTGTGCTACGACTTGTGCTTGCTGTCCATGGTGCCGAAATACATGGGCACGTCAAACAGCAATGTAATGTAAAATGAACGTATTGAACGCTAATATTTTAATGATCATTTGATGCGACTCTTGGTGGGAGAAAGCCATCTAGAAGAAGGGACATTTTTGTTTTAAAAAAAACGAGTATGCAGCAAAGTCTGGTTTCAGTAATCACCTCTGGGTGTCACTATTATAAAGTGAAACCAGACACGACTTTGTCCCTCCCCTCACATATCTTTTGTTTCCCATCTGAGCAGAGCAAAGAAACGCTTGAATCAACCATAACAGCCGATGAAATCACGTTGTGTGTTCTTTAAAGATGCGATACTCCACGGGATGGACATAAATAATTGTTTGTGACGGTAAAGGCTCCTGTGTGTTAACGTGTTGTTGGATAATGATGGGGACCAGCACGAAAACGCGAGCAACGGACTGCTCCTGGTTTCTTTTGGCACTACTGCTGCTTTTCGGAAAACAGGCTTTGGCTCAGACAAGGTACTCTATTCCAGAGGAGGTAGAAGAGGGAACTGTTGTTGGAAATGTTGCGAAGGATCTTGGCCTTGACATCACCTCTTTGAATGATCGACGGTTCCGAGTCGTGGTGTCTGGAAGTAAGGACCCTTTCTTTGAAGTAAACCAGATCAATGGGGCATTGTACGTCCACAAGCATATTGACAGAGAGGAGCTCTGTCAGGGGAGCGGTGCTTGTCTAATAGAGCTAAAAGTCCTTGTTGAAAACCCTTTGGAAATACACTATGTAATCGTAGAAATCACCGATGTAAATGATCATTCTCCTGCTTTTCCTGAGAGAGAACAGAGATTTGAAATAGGTGAACAAACATTACCAGGAAGGCGATTTCAACTGCACACTGCTCGTGATCCCGATGCTGGAATTAACTCTATTCGTACATACACTTTGACGCCAAATGAGCATTTTGAAGTAAATATTCGTGAAAGCGATGCGGGTAAAATACCATTTTTAGTGCTGAAGAAATCGTTAGACAGAGAACAAAAGGACAAACACACGCTGCTGGTTACAGCAGTTGATGGAGGAAAACCTCAACGATCAGGCACACTAAGTGTTTCTATTATTGTTCTGGACAGTAATGATAACCGTCCAATGTTTAGTCAGGAGATTTATCAAATTACAATACAGGAAAATGTTCCCGTCGGTACTTCAGTATTTAGAATGAATGCCACAGATCCAGATGAAGGCATCAACAGCGAAGTTGAATACAGCCTTGGAAAAACCCTGAGGCGGAAAGTCTATGATATTTTTGAATTAGATAAATTAACTGGAGAGATTACAGTAAAAGGTGTAGTGGACTATGAAGAAAACGACGTATATGAACTGGACGTTGAGGCATCAGATAAAGGGACACCTCCATTAACCGGTGAGTGTAGAGTCATTATAAAGATATTAGACGTTAATGATAATCCACCAGAAATAGAAGTCACATCGTTGTCAAATACAGTGTCTGAAGACTCGAAGCCTGGAACAGTTATTTCACTTATTAGCCTGACGGATAGAGACACAGGTGTCAATGGAAAAATTATTTCGCACATATCCAACGACGTACCTTTTGAACTAAAGCCCTCTTACAAGGAAAACACGTACTCAGTTGTCACAAAGCGATTTTTGGATCGAGAGGAGGTGTCACATTATGAAATAACAATAAAAGCCACCGACTGTGGTGAACCTCCTTTATCTATTGTTAAAACTCTGAGCATCCAGATATCAGATGTAAATGACAACAGACCGCAATTCTCTCAAAATACCTTACAGTTTTATCTGGTAGAAAATAACGTAGCTGGAGCGTCGATATTCTCCGTGAGCGCAACGGACAAAGACTTAAATGACAACGCAGTTATTTCATATCACATTGTGAGAGA
The DNA here is from genome assembly GCF_021292245.1 of Micropterus dolomieu. Classification (NCBI taxonomy): domain Eukaryota; kingdom Metazoa; phylum Chordata; class Actinopteri; order Centrarchiformes; family Centrarchidae; genus Micropterus; species Micropterus dolomieu. Next base: position 6,494 of record NW_025737855.1, read on the forward strand.
AGGGAGCCAAAATGATATAATGTCTTTCCTCAACATAAACTCTGAAAACGGAGACATTTTGGCGCTAAAAAGTTTCGACTTTGAAACTCTGAAAACGTTCCAGTTCCAAGTTGTTGCCTCAGATTCTGGAACTCCGTCACTGAGCAGCAACGTCACAGTGAACGTGTTCATTCTGGATCAGAACGACAACGCTCCAGTCATCCTGTATCCAGTCAGCTCTAACGGTTCTGCTGAAGGTGTGGAGGAGATTCC
>NW_025737856.1:0-4927 GCF_021292245.1 Micropterus dolomieu
AAACCCTCAGTAATCAAATCTCATAATTGAAAATCGAATGTTTACCCAGCGGTTGAATATTCGGGTCCAGCCCTAGATAGAGGTGTTAAGAAATTATATAAAACCAAATGTTTTCATTAATAAACAGCCACATGAAGATAAGAAGTGCTACATGATGTCTCCTGTAATACATTATTTTACATGTTGGGAGGGTTGGCTCATCTGGACTAACATACCAAAGAAAAGGAAGAACATCTCAAACACTATCACGTCTGGTGCATCAAGTCTGACCAATGACAGATACCTGGACAATGTGAGCCTCACTGTTTCTGCACCACAGTCCAATATAAACCACATAATACATGAAGTTTACCAAGGCATTGTCAGGGGAGGATCAAGGCTCCACTCGCTTTGCTTAGATAAGCATGCAAATCTTACCAAAATATACAACAGAAACACAAAGTAGTACTGACAGCCATAATTTCAGCTTGTGGTAAAACGGTGAAAAAACGGCACTTAGCATGTGAAAGTACAAATTACATAGTTGTGTGCACAGTGGCGAAGCAATATCCAATAACACCATTTTGTTATGCAAATTCTAAAAGTATCTATTATTGGTCACTTGACAGGCACACGGTCTTGTTATATATTAGCAGTAAAAAGAAATACATGTTTTCTACCAGTCAGTAAAAGTTTAGCTGGCTGATGCTTCCATGCTCCACGATTTTATTGCCAGTTAATGTTTCTGATCAGCTGATTGTCAGCAAAGCCAAACCACAGGCTGGAGAATAAGTAGGCGACATGAAATGAACCCATATTTCACTGACAGGGGAAACACGGCTCTCTGTGATTATGGCCAGCTTAGCTAAAACTATCAAACAGTCAATCGACACTGCTGGAATTACACAAGCAGAAGAAGAACGGCGTCATGATGAAACGCGCTCCGTTTGTTTGTTGAAGGCTACTGTAGAAACATGACGACAAAATACAGTGACCTCCACAGGAGGGGGGGTCCGCGGTTATGTAGATATAAATGTCTCATTCTAAGGTAATAAAAACATAACGGTTACTTATGTAAGGTCTTAATACTCCACTGAAAACATAGTTTTGGTTCTTATATTGCATTTCTGTTGATAGAGCCTCAGAAATATTACACACTGGACCTGCTTGCACACTGACTCCAACCAACGCCGACCTCGGTGTTCGTCGGTGTCAGTTGGATGAAGTCTTTAGATTTTGATATGTCTAGTCGGGTTGGGTCGAATCGTAGAAAGTCCGACCAATGTGTGCCATTTTCCAACAAACTGCAACATTCAGTGCGCGTTCCCTTGACAACTGAGTAGGGCTGGACAACAATAACAATAACTATCATAATATAATTTTTTCATAGAAATATAACAGATGTTCAGTAAATGTTTGATTTTATTCACTTGAATTATACACAAATTCATTTTTTATTACGATGTTTATTTTGTTGAGGAAAAAGGACCGAAAAAAGCTTTTACTTAATTTTACTCGTGCATATTTGTTGACAAAGAATTTATCATAATTGTTTTGAATGTTCTACCTCAGATTTGTGAAGTGATCCACTCAAGTGTTTGATCATAAAGAAGTTTAAACCACAATTAACCATCAGGTTTCTTCAGCTTTCACTCAGGAGCAAAAATAAAAATTTGATATTATCGTGATAATTATCAATATTGAAAGATATGAAACTTTTTATCGTGATAACATTTCTGGCCATATCGTCCAGCCCTACAACTGAGCCTATACTCGCATGCGGAAAGTCAGCGTGCACGATTTTCTTTGATATCAGTTAGCAAGGTATCCATTACTCGCTCCTCGCTCTCTCATTGACCTGTCTGTGAACAACCCTCCACTTCCTGCACAATCACATTCAGAACATGAGCTGGAGGCAGTGACGGGTGAAAAGTGATTATCTGCCGAAAACTGGTTGCCCTCCTATCTAGGCCTCTACATCTAGCCTACAGCTGCTTTTATCTGGATCGAACTGTCGTAACGTCCAAATAAGCATCACTTCATGTCGTGTTAGCAACGCTAAGTCTTTGTAAAACTTTAAAGAGGAGGTGTTCTGCTCATTTTCATCTTATTTAGAGAGGTTGTACCAGAACAGGTTTACATGGTTTAATATGTTTCTCATACTGCTCATTGCTGCAGCTCCTCTTTTCACCATGTCTGTTGGACGCTCCGCTCTTGAGCTACAGAGTGATGCATCTTACTTGTACAAAATCTTTGTTGGGAGTTGCACATGTAAGGTTCCCAGGTAAGGACTACTAGCCAATCAGAAGCAGAGAAGGGCGGGTCGTAAGAAACGAGGTAGTGTTTGAACATTCCTCAGAATGTAAAGACAGATAAGCGGTATGAAAACCTTCCAGCTTTTCCTCTGCTGTTGTTGCTGCAGCGGTCTGTGTGGCGGCTGGCCGGCCTCACAGCAGGCTTCCCCCTGCCGCCACTTGCTGAGCTCCTCAACTCCGAAAATATTCAAGCACACTTCTGTTCCACCATCACTTCTGGTAAAACTGTCAATATTGTAAATCTACACAGCTGATTTCACCTCAGATCTTCTCAGAAGTGGATTTAGTGATGAAAACTGTAAAATATAAAACTTTCTGTGGCCTCTGTCTGGTGCAGCAATGATGATGCAGTGAATAGTGAATATTCTCTCTGACCAATCAGCAGTCTGTCCTGTTTTCACGTTACATTTTAGTTTCCCTCAGCTCGCTTGGAACCTCGACGGAGGTGATATGAAAAAAAAAGTACCTGTTAGCAGGAACAGGTGCAACTTTTCTACAATGGAAAACCAAACAAAGGCGAGTGGAGCCAAAGGGTCGCCGCTCAGACTAGCTTGGTTTGAGGGCGTGTCTGACGCCGCTAGCCGCTTGGCGAGCTTTATGACGCGTTTTCATTGTGAGGTCACAAGTAAAGGAAGTGAAGGGCTGGACTACAAACCAGCTGTTTTCAGTTCAGAGCAGAGTTTTCTGTGGGAGATGGGAACTCACTTTGGACTTTTTCACTCTGCAAACCTGCTACAGCACAAAAAAGATATAAACTCAATAAAGGAGAGGGGAAAATGTCTGGTGAGTGGCGCTCGCTGGTCAGTGGCGCTCTGGTCAGTGGCTCGCTGGTCAGTGGCTCGCTGGTCAGTGGCTCGCTGGTCAGTGGCTCGCTGGTCAGTGGCGCTCGCTGGTCAGTTGCGCTCGCTGGTCAGTGTGGAACTGCGTATGGTTTTCTGAACATTCTAAAGTCTGAAACCAACTAACACCAACATTCTGAAGTTGGTGTTAGTTGGTGTTTGTTAGTTGGTGTTAGTTGGTGTTGGTTGGTGTTGGGCGCTGTCTGGGCAGTGTGCAAGCAGCTTTAAAGACAAAACTGCTGTCTTTTTTAGAGGACGCCATGTTACTTCCCAGCAAAGATCATTTACATGAACTCTGGGTCGGTTTGGTTGGTTCTGAAACAAAGTGGCGCTCTCTCCTGAACTCCAGCCATTTTATTTTTCACTGTTGTTGACATCATCTGAACCTGTTTGGTCTGACGGGCTTCAGCACGTAAACCTTTATTGTAGTTTTGGATCCTTACGTGGAGCCTGTGGTTTCATGGATGTTAGCGGGCTGCGTGTCGTTAGCTGGCGTGTTGTCGCTGTAGTCTGAGAGGCTCAGCAGCGCTCAGGACTGAATCTGACCTCACGTTAAAAGCAGAATAGTGTCTGATGCGAGCAACGGAGAAAACAGGCGTGCTTCATTTCTGAGTGAGTTTTGAGCCCATTAACTGTGAAACTGTTGTGAAACTGTGAAAATTATATTAATTAATAAGTGATTTCATTGAAAGGTACATACATACATATAGCCCCTTTAGATACCATAAGGACTAATCATTTGATCCACTCTCTATTAGGCTTGTCGTTCATTTAAAGTGCATTTTTACATTGGACTAAGGGAAAATCATGATTTCTGGTTTGAACCTTTTTTTTTTCAGTTTGCCTTAAAGCAAATAACAAACCCCCTAGAAAAAAGTAAAAACACTTTTACCAAAATAGTATTTTTACTTCAAACCACTCACATTTATGGTTAGTGGCAGGGTGGAAAACTAGGCTACTTTCCAGACAACTGCACAAGCTAGCTAAAGTTAGCTAATGGAAATGCAAAGTTAATTTTGTTGTGAATATAATTTCATTGTGATGCATGGAAAATATAATGGTGGTGTAGTGTGAAAAGGCTCGTTTGTCTCTGGTGCTTGAATAAACTATAGCTCCTTTCTCATGTGCACCGCAACCCTCAACTAACGTTAATGTTAAGTTAGCATTAGCTCTAATGGACGACATTGACCGCAGGAGTTCTAATTTCTGAGAGATGTTTAATAGCCCAAGTGTGAATGGAGACGGTTAATGTTCAGAACAACTGCGGGTAATAATGAATCAATATAATAATAATCCAGAGAGGCCAGTCTGGATATGTTTCATCGAAGACGCTACTCTCCCCCGCTACACACGGGGCTGCAGCAGAGCAGAGAAAAAGGTGGAACTCCGGACACATTTTAAAGTGAAATGCTCCAGACTGTAAGTGGCAACCGAAATAAAAAGAAATAAGCCATTTATTAAAACGTCTTTAGACTGATTTAGCGCTTTTGGCCTGCCGTGTAGGGATGCAGCGATTACAGATTTTATTGGTACGATTATTGTCAGAGAAATAATCACGGTTTCACGATTATAACGATTATTATGCAATTAATTTAACAACACTAGTAATGAATTACGTTGATTTTTAATATTTAATTAAATTAACAATTATGTTTCTATAATATGTAAGTATTATATGTAATGTGGGAATATTATTTAAGGCGGCGTGGGGGTGGAGGGTCTTGAGAGGACTACGTTCTTACAGACAGGCCCTTTCAGAAAGGAATCGATTTGCGTTGCGCTGGACTCTGAGTT
>NW_025737857.1:0-4864 GCF_021292245.1 Micropterus dolomieu
CTCTGTCACACTTGTTCTCCACGTCTGAACACTTTCAACATGTTTCCAAACAACAGCACAACATCATCATCTGCAGATTTCTCTGCTCTGTTCCTTCTGCTCAGCTACTCCACAATCTTTGCTCTCCACACAAACAAGTTCAACACTTTTCATTCTGTCTTAATGTTCTAAGAAGATCTGGAACCCAGAAGAAAGAGCTGCTTAGAAAATGCTCCAACAACTCTAACAGGGATAGGGGCTGGACTCTCTCCTTTGAAGGAGCTGCCAGGGTGGAGGACGCCACGTGGGTGTGGAGATACTGACGAGCCCCCGGCTGAGCTCAGCTGCTCAAAGTTGTGTCCAGTAAGCAGGGTTGGGGAGTAACGGATTACAGGTGACGGCTTTACGTAATCGGGATCCAAAAACAGTAGCTGTGTTCCGTTACGTGGCACACCTGAGGTAGTGTGAGCACATTTCACCTGCTTTCATACAGGTCGGTAAACTGTAAATAACCCAGAACTACTGACTTTATAACATCAGGCTTTACTAACGTGATTCTTTGTTAAACGTTTAGCGTGTGGACAATGATTTCTGACGTGAAGACAGGAAGTCAGTTTGCCCCATCAGAGTTTTCTCGCGATGACACCATGTTGGCGCTACGAATACCGGACGTTTAAGGTTTATGGTGGAAAAGTGTTGTGACGGCTCCTGTTCACACACTCAAAAAGGAAGGTACTAGACAAGAACAGTTCTGTACTTACAGGTACACTTTTGAAGAATGTTCCCTTGGTACAATATTGGTCTTTAAGAGACCAGAAGTGCCCCTTTTTACTTACAGAAAGGGTACGAAGTGCTTTCAAACAAAAGTAAATTTGTACCATTTCATCCCCAGTTACATGGAGCAATGAAAAATGTGTCACTCATTTGCCTCAAAGTTGGCATCAGTGAATGGCAGTTCAAATAGTAAAACACATTATACATTTACATATATCATGTAACTGGTCAACATTTGTTGACCAATTGTTTTTTGTTATATTTTTAGATTGTAGATGCCCTTGGTGGTAGAAAAAAGAAGTAAAGATTAAAAGATATAAGCTGTGTCTCAATTCAGGGACCGCATCCTTCGAAGGGCATGGCCTTTGCGGCCTATGAAGGGATACGGCCGCAGAAGGCCGAACCGACTGTTGTTAAATGAGACAGTCTGGTCTATGGAGGACTGTCCATTGCGTTATCAACTGACCCCGCCCTTACCCATGCGTGGGGAAGCGCCACTCCTGTCGCCTGGCAACCTTCACAGCTGCGGTCCACCGGCAATGGAGACGAATATTTTAATTTTAATATTTTACCTCTTAATAGAGGAACTAGAGATACTTCACCGCCGGCACCGCCGCATGATGTATCTCAGGCTGAGAGAGGACCCTGGCCAGGTAAATACGAGAGGAAGTAACTAAGAAACGTTACATTTTATATGTATTTAGGCACTATAGGCTTCCTAAAGCTAACAGTGATGTTAACCACAGTTAACGTAGTTTATTGCTACTGCCATTTCACTTTAACAACATCATTTCATATTGAAAGAAACCCTAACCTTACTTTAATATTAAAATCTTGACACTGTTTTTGTCATTGATCAGCTAAAGCAAGTTGAATAGAAAGATATACAAGTCTTATCTAACTAAGCTCTCTACACTTCATAACAGTTGTTCTTCTCCTTGTATCTCTACAGCCCCTGCCCCTGTACTGCAGGATAAATTTGAGAGTTCCTGTGCTGGACATGTTTTTAGCCAGCAGGACACACGGCCGGATTTCCGGTTGAGCAGGGAGGCCCTGGGAGTGCTACTGGGCCTCCTAAACCAGGAACGGAGACATGGATGGGGTGCCACGACTGAGACCCTGGTGTTTCTCTTCTGACTGGCAAGCGGGGCATCGTACAGGGTGGTCTCCAGAGTGTTTGCAATGCCTCGATCCACTGTCCACCGCATCGTCCACAGAGTCACTGAGGAGGTGGTGGCCATTCGCCACAAGGTCATCCACCTACCGAAGACCCAGGATGAGTTACAACCGATATCCCGTGGGTTTGCAGGGCTGGCAAGACACAGAGCCTTTTTTAAAGCAGCTGGAGCAATCGACGGCTGCCATGTCCACATCAAGCCACCGAGCGGCCCTGATGGTCAGTGCTACAGAAACAGGAAACTGTTTTCATCCATCATCCTGCAGGCTGTCTGTGACCATCAGGGCCGCTTCATTGACACCTATGTGGGCCGGCCTGGGTCGGTTCACGACTCCAGAGTGCTCCGCTACAGCCCACTGTACAGGAGTTCACTCTAACCTCCTCCAGGGCATTTCATCCTTGCAGACGGAGGGTACCCGTGCCTCCAACACCCACTCCCCCTCATCACTCCCTACAAGAGGCCAATACAAGGTGTGGGAGCCCAGCGCTTCAACAGCCATCACTCCAGGGCACGCTCCATTATAGAGCGTGCTTTTGGGATGATGAAGACCAGGTTCTGGGCCATCTTCCTGCAAGCGCTGGAGGTGCACCACACCTTTGTATCTCACGTGAGTACTTTTTTAAATTATACTAATGAGTAAATCAACAGACTGATTCATCAAAAAGCATAAATGTTTTGTTTTTTTTAGACTGAAATATATTTTTAACCATTTCAGGTCATAACAGCATGTGCCATCCTCCACAACATCTGCCTTGGGGCTGGTGGCCCCAGAGGATGAGCCTGAGGAGGACGAGGCAGACGATGAGTGGGGAGAACGGTTTGGAGACGGTCAGTGGTGTTTCCTGGCGTGACCAGCTGTCTGCAGAGGTGTCTGCCCTGGAGGAGGTGCTCCCTGACCACCAATATTTTTAACAGGCAAGTAAAAGATCAGTAAATTCCTATTCATATCCTAACAATTTTGCCTGTTGAAATATTTTGTAGAGATTTATTTTGTCAAAATAAGATTGTGAATTAGTATTTTGTGTGCACTGCCTATTATTCTTGCCTCTTACTAAAACATCTTAGTGACATGGCAGCCGTCGATTGAACCAGCCCTGCAAACCCACTGATGGACGATGCGGTGGACAGTGGACCTGCAACACACTCTGGAGACCACCCCAGATGATGTCCTGCTGACAGAAGACACCAGGGTCTTTATTGTGGCAGCCCATCCAGGTCCAGCAGCATCACCAGGGTCTCCCTACTCAGCAGAATAAATGTTGTAAATATGTTGTAAATACTAATAGTTATAAAGACCACAGAAAATAAAATCATTTATTTAACAAATATTTTATTTGAATTGATTAATAAATATTGTATATATTATTATTTAAGGAATTATTTTTCTGCAAGTCTCTCTAGTAGAGAGAACAGCCTGTCCATCCTCTCCTCTGCCTCTCTCTGCAACCTCATGTCTTCCTTGAGAAGCTGAAGCAGCTCATCCTCTCTTTCCCTCTCTCTTTCTCTGCTGGCTCTCCTCCTCCTCCTCCTCCTCCTCTTCCTCCTGGTCACCCAGTGCAGTACTTGGCCCTGGTGTGTCCTCAGGGATAGAGGCAATTACGACAGGTGGGGTGGTGGAATGCCTCTGTCCCAACACCTCATCCATGAGGACAAACCAGGGCCAAGTTGCAGCAGTGGGCTTCCCCCCTACACCCTCTCCTGACCCTGGACACCTGCAATCCTAAGGCACAGGAAATCAATCATGGTAACTAACAACAGCAGAAAAACTAATTTCAGCAACTGTGTTTATTAACATGCATGGCTAAAATGAATGCAATGAATATACAACGTACAAGGTAAATGTATGTATTATATTAAAACAGGGTTGTAAGATGAATGCAGATTTTTTTAGTTCCCTTTATGCTACACAGTGAACGATTTATACAAAAATATATACAGAATATATAAATTTCAAATCTCACATACATACTAGGTATAAATTGTTTTTTTGCTTGGAGGGAAGTCACCTTCCCCCACAGGCCCATTTTCTCCAAAATTGTCCTAATCACAGAGAAACAAAAGAAATGGTAATTTTGTGAAGACTGGAAAAGGTGACAGGGCAGGACAGAGACACAAAAACACAACAAAGGGCTGCCTTATTGTTAAAGGCTTTGAATAGGCTCATTTAACTGTATGTTTAAGTACAAGATGATTAAATGCAGATATTACAAAAGGGCTATTGATACTTTAATTACCTCCAAGCCACGTTGGCAGAAAATTTTATCCTGGTGAAGAGGTGATTGCTCTCCCCCCTCAATTTAATAAAGAGGGCAGTTTGCTCCTTGCTCCCTAAATCAAAACGACATGTTCAAGTAAGTTTTTTGCTTCACATCACCAAACAGTCAGCAGCATAATATCCCAAGGTTTTTGTAACCGTTACAAACGTTAAGTGTCTGAAAACCAAGCAGGGTTCACAACCCGTCTAACATTAAATTAGTCTAACGTTACGTGGTATTTTCATGTACATAATATAAAGTGTAAGTGATATAATAATAATATTAAAGCTGCAAGCAGCGTTGGGCGGGCCCTCGCACTTGTAGCGCGTCCGCGCGTGAGCCGGCCGAGTTGCATATTCTGGAGCTCTGCCGGTGCGGCTGTGAATTTCCTACGCGGTTCCGACGCCGCATGAATGTGCTATATGTCACTTCCTGTGTCCCCTATGTGGAGCTACATAGCACTTGCCGCTATGAATATAAATCGGTATTGACGTGTAGATGTCTGCGGGGTGGGAGAGTTATCAAGCACGTAAAGTTTGTTTCAGATGTGAGCATGTACACTGAACAATAATGTACCCAAACAATAAAATAAATTCCTTTTATATTTCCCTGCCTTGTTGTTTATGTGTACATACAGAGGAAGAATGTGAGAACAGCACACATTTCATCGTTACTGTG
>NW_025737858.1:0-4528 GCF_021292245.1 Micropterus dolomieu
GCTTCTGTGTATTAACCATACGTTTTTCTGCAGTTCAGCATTTAATATATAGAATATATGGTTAAAGCTCAAAATAGAGGAGGACGAATGAAACACAGCGATTTTCTCGGAGCCCATACAAGTCTGATATGCCAAACTACCTCATCAGCACGTACAGTCCACAGTGCTTAACAGAACCGGGACAAATCAGGTGGATACGTCACACTTTCACGGAGTAATACGAAAGAAGCTGTTTTCAATCACGGAAAGTAAATTCACTCAAGCGATCAATTTTTTTGAATGACGAGTTGTGTTTCTTGTGCCATCGTCATGATCACATGACAGATTAGTCAGTAGGGTAGAGTTGTTGATGACAACAACAAATGATTTGTGTTTGTAAAGTTATATTTCAAAATGACGTATAGTGAAAAGTGTTTCAATAGACGACAATAGACAATAGACAGAATAGACGGCACTTCTTGTCACAATCCGGTGGGGGTTTCCAAACATGACAGCTTGTGCCAGGAGGTAGAGGTCTTTATTAATGGTTAAAACTCTTCCTCTGTAAGATATTTGTGGCAGCAACATCTCCACTTGGTTAACCTCCCCTCCAACTTTCCCACCGCTCCCTCACAGTTTTAGTAACTATGGGTCATATCATATGTGCTGTGTATTAGCATAAACATGTTATGTTGATTAGATTTAAATATATTAGGCCTACTTTCTTTTCATTATGGTGCGTGGAGACAACTTTGAACTATTTGATGTTCTCTTGTGTGCTCAAACAAATAAAGCTGAGTGCTGCTAGCCAGGTGTGTTTGTGTATGTTTCCTTTGTAGTTTAAATTTGGGGATACATGGGGAAATCTTGGATGTAGCCTAAATTATTACATTCAAGAAGATGTATCCTATAATGGATTACTATATGTGGAATTTAGGTTCACACATTGTGATAAATATAGCATTTTATCAGAGTTGTCAAATATTAAAGCGTATTACAGAACAGCTACTAACCTGTGAGGGTATGGAGTGAAACTAATATGAAATGTTTGCTTTTCAACATCTTCATTAATTGGTCTGAGTGCGGCATTACTGTCACAAGTAAAACCCTATGGTAAAACCTCTCAGATCACAGGTGTGGCCGACTTTTATTTTGTAGTCACGCTGTTACGCCATCAGACTGCTGCAACTGTTGACCAATGATCAGACGCAGAGAGAGTGAATATACAGACCTACGCCGAAATCAAGCCAGGCTCCACTTCGAAAACGACAGTCAAGCCAGCCCTCGCGCTGTCTTGCGATGCGTGTTTTGTCTAGGCATTACGGTAACATCGTCTCGCAGCACATTTCAAAATAAAAGTGAGCTTCTGCTGAACAAAATGCAATTGAAAATATTACATTTTCACAGAAAGCTTACTAAATTCAGCCAAGATTCGAACTCATGTAAAAAGAAAACCTTCTGTTTCCACTGAGTCATTTCACTTCACAGTGATAAGCTTTCTGTGAAAATGTAATATTTTCTTTAGATACTTGTGTTGTCTTAAGCATTTATTTATTTATTCAATCGTTTCTGCCACATCAATTGCATTTTGTTCAGCAGAAGCTCACTTTTATTTTGAAATGTGCTGCGAAACGATGCCTAGAAAAAACACGCATCGCAAGACAGCGCGAGGGCTGGCTTGACTGTCGTTTTCGAAGTGGTTCCTGACAAGTGGGCTGTGCCGCGGGTTAGTCGGTCGGTGTTGCAGAGAAAGCTGGTGCATTTACTGTGTAAAAACTTCCAAATGGAAGGAATACTGAAGCTGCTAATTATTTTACTGTTTGCGGTAACTGTCACGGGTAAGTTTATGATCTCTCTTTACTGATTTAATATTATTATGTGTTCTGTTGGCTCCATGTTTTAGGTTTATGACAGATTTTTAATCTTGGATGAGATATAGGCCTATCTGTCAGTTTATTTGCCGAGATCCCATTCTGAAATATTGCATGAATGAAAAAGTTAAACATGAGCGAGTTTTACACAGTTTCAGTCTGAGTTTGTCAAGACACGGAACTACATTGCATTTACATTTAGCTGACGCTTTTATCCAAAGCGACTTACAATTGCTACATGTCAGAGCATCTAGGAGGTAAGTGTCTTGCTCAGGGACACAATGGGGGATGTGTCACAGTGGGGAATTGAACTCTCACACCAAACGCATGCGCCTTATCCACTGCTCCATCACCACTACTTTGTCTCTTACTTGAGTCCAGTTATTACATGTGACTGCACAGCAGATCTGAACATTGGTCTGAAACACTTGACGCACTACAGTGTATGTAGTATTGTAATATTATATTATATTATTCTCTAGGCTATACAATGTCAGTCTAATATGTGAAGTTAGTTGGGGTAACCAGATGAGGAGGCCCAGCAGTGCTTTTATTTTGAGGCTGGAACCGGATGTTGTATTTAACAGATTCATTGGCATTTGCACATGGGAAGTAGTTAGAAGACTATATCTAAATATAGGAATGATAAACTCATCCCAAAACAAGAAAGGTATTAAAACGGTGAATTTGTGTACTTTACACAATGTATTTGTAGATTTATAGCTTCCTGCTCCTTTAATTTTGTTTTAGTCTTTTTTTCATTATTTATTTCTTTTTATGTATTCCCTAAATTTTCCTTGCTGTGTTTTTATTTCCCTGGCAAGTTCACCGCTCTGTACTTATACTGTCTGTCTGTATGTTGAAGTTTTTGAACTGAAAAAAAAAATAGAAGACAGTAGGAAGTGACCACTATCCTATTGTAATACTAGTAGAATTGAGTCTGGAGGAATATGAAACAGTAGGATTTCAGAAATGGTCATTCAGTAGTGCTGAATGGGATAAATTTAGGAATATTAGTGATCAAGAAATGGAATAAATTGATAGAAATAAAGATGTTGATCATTTAAATCTTTCATTTTGTAAAGTTGTTCTAGAGACTGCAGAGAAGTCAATAAAGGAGAAGGCAGGAAAGCGTAAAAATAAGATAGTATGGTGGACAAAAGAATGTAAAATAGCGATTAAATTTAGTAGTAAAGCTTTTAAAGTGTTCAAAAGGAATCACTGTTTTCAGAATCTTGTTGAATATAAAAAGTTACAAGCAAATGTCAGAAGAATCATAAAAAGTGCAAAGAAAGAATATTGGAGAAAATGTTGCTCAGTGGGAGGGGAGACAGTTTCAGGATGATAAAAAGAATGAATGGGATAAAAAGAGATATGGGTACCCTGTCTTCAATGATGGAGAAACAATAGCAGTGAGAGATGAGGAGAAAGCAGAGATGCTGGATAAAAGAATTGTTGCAATTCATAGTTCAAATAATATTAGTGAAAAGGGAAAAAGAGGGAGGGAAGCTACAGTAAGGTGAAGAGTTATTACAGCAAGAAGAAAAGCCTAATGACCTACTAAACAAACCATTTGCAAAGACATAACTAAAACACGCTCTTCAGAAAACCAGGCTGTCAGCACCAGGAATGGATCAGATATGTTATATAATGATAAAACAGCTCAGTGAAATGTCAAAGGTAATATTCAACCTGGTCGTATTTTACTGTTTACTGCAGTAACTGTCACAGCTTATTGTTCTTTTCTTACTGATTTGATATTCTTTTCTTTACTTTTAGTATTTTATGTTTGTGGCTGATATTTATATTTATTTATATTTTGAATGAATAGGCTATATGAGATGTATTTATCGGCTTATTTGACAAGAAGCAGTTTTGAACTATTATATGAATGAAAAGAAAAGTTTGTCCAAGATGGTCCGGTTATTTAGACGTTACTGTAGGCTACTGTAAATCTGAACATTAGTCTCAAACACGCACTACATTGTATGTTATAGCCTATTATTATATTATATTATTCTCTATAGTGCGGCATGGTGGTGCAGTGGTTAGCACTGTCACCTCACAGCAAGAAGCTTGTGGGTTCAAACCCCCGGTTGCCCCTTTCTGTGTGGAGTTTGCATGTTCTCCCTGTGGGTGCTCCAGGTACTCCAACCATCCAAGGACTAGATTAATTGGTGACCCTAAAATTGTCCTTAGGTGTGAGCATGAGTGGTTTTTTGTTTATGTGTGGCCCTGCCTGCCACACTGCGATGGACTTGTGACCCTTCAGGTCGACTTTGGAATTAAATAATATAACATAACACAACAGCGTGGACACACAAGCTCAAACTGAGCTGTTCTGATGAGGCAGAGATCACTGAGTTTAAACCCCCGATCGTTTTAAATGCTGCAAAGATGGCTGTTCTTCAGAGGCTTTCAAACTGTCTAAATATAATGTTTGTTTCCTCAGGAGAGCCTCCTGCCATGTACCAGGCTCAGCTGATAAAGGCAGCAGAAGGTGATAATGTGACTCTTCAGTGTCGTCTGGATCCTCCGGTCAGCCTGTCTGCTTTCACCGTGGACTGGACGAGACTTGACAACAAGGATATCGTCCACGTCTATCGACATCAACAGGACGATCCTGATCCACAGACGGATCAATACAGAGGCAGGACGACTCTCCTCCATGAAGACCT
>NW_025737859.1:0-3440 GCF_021292245.1 Micropterus dolomieu
TGCCTGTTAACACCGTTGTTCAGTGCACTATTACTACACCTGCAATGCCTGTAATAATACTGCTGTAGAAATGATTTCATTATATTTCATGTATATTTCTATGTACATGTATGTATAATTATAAAAGACTTCAAAATTGCCCTTAGATGTGAATGTGACTGTAAGTGGTTGTTTGTGTATGTGATGGACTGGCGACCTGTCCAGGGTGGACCCCGCCTTTCGCCCGATGTCAGCAGGGATTGGCTCCAGCCCCCTGACCCTGTACTCAGGATAAGTGGTTGACGATAGATGGATGGATGGTATAATTATAATAAGTTGTGTAATAGACTGTAAAAATGGCAGCAGGTCTGACAGTTTCCTTCTTCTTAACACTGTGAAATGTGAAAGACCAAATATAACTGGAGGGTATTTATCAGAAACACGGAACTAGACGACAAAAAGTTCACACATTTTAGCAAAAGGCACAAAGATAGACAAACGCAACACTATCAGCTAAAATAGATCACACTATAGTGAGAAACAACACCAGCTTCAGACCACAGTTCACTGGAGTCAACAAGTTGCTGCTGTGGTTTAGATGCAGAGCACAACCACTTATATTTGGTCTGCTGAGTCCATCTTCTCTTCTATTTAAAATAATTTAAGCACTTAATAAACCTATTATTTACATTAAAACAAACATCAATGATGTTTAAGACCCAACAGTAAAACTGTTTTTTGTATTGTATGTGAGCAGAATGTACAGAGATGTAAATCTGACCATTTATACTTCATGTGTCCTCGTTCAAATGAATTAATATGATATGTTCCTGTAGTTGTGGTAATGCTGGCCATCTGAAATATTTCCTTGGACAGGTTTTCGTTGTTGAATAAAATATGTTTCAAAAGAGTTCAAGAAAAGACTGGAGATGGAGAATTTAATGTAGCACACAGAGTACATTTACTCATGTAGCAGACACTTTTAGCCCAGTTCCTGAGTTTAGCCAGTTTGAGATCTTGTCATGTAATGTGGGCAACTGGTCTTGGTCTTGGTCTCAACCCCTAAAAGTTTTCGTCTCGGTCTTGATAAACTCTGGTCTTGGTATTGACTTGGTCTCGGTTTGGGCGCTCTTGACTACAACAGTACTCATTAGTCCTTCACCATTTACAGTCTAGAGATATTTTGTTCTGTGCCTTCTAAATTTAATGACCATTCTCCAATTCTAGATGTTTATTCTTTTGAGCAATTTACTTTAATATCAGATATATTCTCTTTGTGTTCACTTATTTTTATATTCAAATTAATTCAATTAAATTTTATTTATATAGCGCCAAATCACAACAACAGTTATCTCACAGTGCTTTTCATAAGAGCAGGTCTAGACCGTACTCTTTGATGTTATTTACAGAAACCCAAAAATTCCCACCAAGAGCAAGGACTAGGCGAAAGAGGCAAGGAAAAACTTCCTTTTAAGAGGCAGAAACCTCGAGCAGAACCATGGCTCAGGGTGGGCGGCTGTTAATGATAATAATTGTAATATTAATGATAACAATAACAGCAATATTTGCAATAGGACTAGTAACAATAGTCGTTGCAGCAGAGGGTGTCAAGCAGGAACACGGGGGCAGCAGGTGACCCGCAACCACAGATCCAGACTCCACAGCTCCGGAGCCAGAAACACCTGCAAGAAGTGATAGGAGGAGAGAGGAGAGAGACGAGAAAGCACAAGACTACCAGAAAGGTGAGAAGATGTGTTAGTAACATGTAATAATGGGATGAGGTTGCATACAGAGGGAGATAAAGTAGAGGAGAGAGGAGCTTAGTGCATCATGGGAAATCCCCCGGCAGTCTAAGCCTATAGCAGCATAACTAAGGGATGGTTCAGGACTCACCTGAGCCAGCCCTAACTATAAGCTCAAAGAGGAAAGTCTTAAGCATACTCTTAAATGTGGAGATGGTGTCTGCCTCCTGAACCCAAACTGGAACCTGGTTCCACAGGAGAGGAGCTTGATAGCTGAACGCTCTGGCTCCTAGTCTACTTTTGGAGACTCTAGGAACCACAAGTGACCCTGCATTCTGGGAGCGCAGTGCTCTGGTGGGGTAGTAAGGTACTATGAGCTCTTTAAGATAAGATGGTGCCTGACCATTAAGAGCTTTGTAGGTAAGAAGATTCTGGATCAGTTGAAGAGTCTTAATGGACTTTTTCGAGCAGCCTGATAATAAGGAATTGCAGTAATCCAGTCTAGAAGTAACAAATGCATGGACTAGTTTTTCTGCATCATTTTTAGACAGGATGTTCCTGTGTTTCGCAATATTACATAGGTGAAAAAATGCAGTCTTTGAAATTTGCTTAATGTGAGACTTAAACGACATGTCCTGATTTATGATAACTCCAAGATTCCTCACGGTGGTGCTGGAGGCCAGGGCGATGCCATCAAGGGAAACTATATCTTTAGATAATGCGTCACGGAGGTTCTTAGGCCCCAGAGCAATAACTTCAGTTTTATCTGAGTTTAACAATAGAAAATTACAGGTCATCCAGGTTTTAACATCCTGAGGGCACATTTGAAGTTTAGCTAAGTGATGAGTTTCATCTGGTTTGAGTATCATCTGCATAACAATGAAATTTTATGGAGTGTTTCCTGATAATATTGCCTAAAGGAAGTAAAATAAAGTGAAGAGGATTGGTCCAAGGACAGATCCTTGAGGAACTCCATGACTAACTTTGGCGTGCATGGAGGACTCATCGTTAACATGTACAAACTGAAATCGATCTGATAAATAGGACTTAAACCAGCTTAGAGCGGTTCCTTTAATGCCAATGAAATATTCCAGTCTCTGCAATAGGATCCGATGGTCAATGGTATCAAATGCAGCACTAAGATAAAAAAAAAACAGTACAGAGACAAGTCGTTTGTCTGATGCAATTAGGAGGACATTAGTAATTTTCACCAGTGCTGTCTCTGTGCTATGATGAGCTCTAAATCCTCACATAAACTATTGCTCTGTAGAAAGTCACACAGCTGTTTAGCAACTGCTTTCTCCAGAACCTTAGAGAGAAATGGAAGGTTAGATATAGGTCTATAGTTTGATAAAACATCCGGATCAAGTTTGGGCTTTTTCAGAAGAGGTTTAATTACAGCTACTTTAAAGTACTGTGGTACATAGCCTGTTGATAAAGATAGATTGATCATATCTAGTATAGAGGTGCTGACTAAGGGTAGAACATCTTTAAGCAGCCTAGTCGGGATGGGGTCTAAGAGGCAGGTTGATGGTTTAGATGAAGAAATTATTGAAGTTAGTAGGTAAAGATTGAGGGAAGCAAAACAGTCTAAACATATATCTGGTTCTACAGCTGTTTCTAAGGTTCCTGAGTTAAGAGATAAGTCGGTGCCAGTTGAGGGCAGGTCTTGGTGAATTTTGTCTCTAATAGCTAGAATTTTATCATTAAAGAAGCTCA
>NW_025737860.1:0-3244 GCF_021292245.1 Micropterus dolomieu
TTGCTTATTTATGAAAACATCTGGACATCAAACCTCCTCTCACCTGTCCTGGACGTCCTCTCACAGCTGTTAGATTTTCTTTGTGAACTTCAGATGTTTTTATTAAAGTTCAGATGTTGAAGTAGAAGATGGGATTTAATGTTTTTGCTTTTACTTTGTTTTAATCGTGGGATTTTACTGGTCTCTGTGTCGACTACTGCATTTATGGTCTAAGATTTATTGTTCACCAGGTAGAACGAACTGGCGGGATCACTGGACACAAAAATGACTGGTGTGATGAATATAAAGACTAAGAGATGTGAGATCAGACATTTAGCATGAAGTCTTGTCACGGTCTCTTCTAGTCTTCGTTATCAGAGATCAGGGCCCCGTTTCAGAAAGCGGGTTTAGTGAAAACTCGGAGTAAGTTGAGCCTCAGATCAGATGAACTCTGGGTCTGTAACCCCGGAAACTTACGCTGTGAACCAAACCTGCTCGGGAGGAGTTTAGGTTCAACTAACGCCGAGTTTCCCTCTGACTTCCTATCTGTCATCGATGTAAGGACAGATCTCTGCACATTGTGGATTTATCCTCAGCACAGAACAAAATCTATAAGCTACACTGTCCTTTATAACTTTATCAAACTGATCAGTGAACAGTAATCTTTGATTTTGTAGTCGCCCTGATTGGAAGGTTCCTATCGTAGGCATTAATAAAATACAAGACGAGCAAGACTTTATTAATGTAACATAGACGTCCAAAATTTTAATCTATTGACACATTTTCCACTGCAAAAAGTACTTAATAGTCTAACCTGCTGGGTGTGACTTTACTATCACACGTTCACGAGTAAACTGTGTCTTAGATTTGATCTATTTTCATAATCAGGTAGCCGATCGCCACCGGCATTTAGTCCCGTCGGGTTACAGCTTAATAAATAGAGCCTTCCTATTTAAAATGTAATGGGCTGCAGCACTTTTTCATTAAGAAAAGTCCAGTCTGGTAAATGATGAATGAGCAACGCTGTGTAGACTAGTTAACGTATCGATCCTTCACGCCTACGTTTTAGAGCCAATCAGGGTCCGTGTTGGCAGCATTCATATTTCTAGCGCCACCCGATTAAAATGGAGGCTCTGCCTTTATTTACCCGTTGCCATGGTGAATCGTAGTATCGGAGCTCCATCGATGAGGCTTTTTTTCATCCCCACGCACGCGCTTCAATCAGGCTCAACATACTCAGAGCTGACTGAACTTATTCTGATCAGAACCCGTTTCCCACCTCAGAGCTCAGAGTTTGATACGCCTGCTTTCTGAAACGGGCCCCGGCTCTCCGAGGAACGTTTGTTTACTCTCTTGACTGGCGAGTTACTGATACTGGGTGGTAGAGCTGCAACAGAAAATTAATGACTATTTTGATAATCGATTAATCGTTTCAGTGACAAATTGTCAGATTTCATC
The DNA here is from genome assembly GCF_021292245.1 of Micropterus dolomieu. NCBI lineage: Eukaryota > Metazoa > Chordata > Actinopteri > Centrarchiformes > Centrarchidae > Micropterus > Micropterus dolomieu. The sequence continues at coordinate 1,438 of NW_025737860.1, forward strand.
TTCTTAAATGTGAGGAACTGCTGCTAGTTTTAGTCACGTCTGACAGTAAATGAAGAGTCGTGGTAGTTTCGGTCTGTTTGAACAAAAGAAGCAATTTTAAGACGTCACTTTGGGAAATTGTGATGAGCCTTTTTTTTTTTAACAGTTTCTTAACATTTTATTGACTAAACGACCGGTCGATTATAATCGCCACCATTGTGTCGGGAGTAGAAGCAACAGTACAAGTAGCAGAAGAAGTAGTAATATAAAGTACTATTCGGCGTACTTACAGGTCGACGCAGGACTTAGCTCTGACGCTCCCCTCTGCCTCCACCACTCTGTAGAGAGCTGGAGCTGTACACAGCACTGAGAGAGAGAGACAGGCTGTTAACTTACAGACAGACAGGTAGAGAGAGAGAGAGAGAGAGAGAGAGAGAGAGAGAGAGAGAGAGAAGTGAACAGGTGAACAGACAGGTGAACAGACAGACAGACAGGTAGAGAGAGAGAGAGAGAAGTGAACAGGTGAACAGACAGGTGACCAGACAGGTGAACAGACAGACAGACAGGTAGAGAGAGAGAGAGAGAAGTGAACAGGTGAACAGACAGGTGAACAGGTGACCAGACAGGTGAACAGGTGACCAGACAGGTGACCAGACAGGTGACCAGACAGACAGACAGACAGGTAGAGAGAGAGAAGTGAACAGGTGAACAGACAGGTGAACAGGTGAACAGACAGGTGAACAGACAGGTGAACAGACAGGCAAACAGGTGAACAGACAGGTGAACAGACAGGTGAACAGACAGGTGAACAGACAGGTAAACAGACAGGTAAACAGACAGGTGACCAGACAGGTGACCAGACAGGTAAACAGACAGGTGACCAGACAGGTGACCAGACAGGTAAACAGGTGACCAGACAGGTGACCAGACAGGTGAACAGGTAAACAGACAGGTGACCAGACAGGTGAACAGGTAAACAGGTAAACAGACAGGTGAACAGACAGGTGACCAGACAGGTGAACAGGTAAACAGGTAAACAGACAGGTGAACAGACAGGTGACCAGACAGGTGAACAGGTAAACAGGTGACCAGACAGGTGAAAAGGTAAACAGGTGACCAGACAGGTGAAAAGGTAAACAGGTGACCAGACAGGTGAACAGACAGGTGAACAGACAGGTGAACAGACAGGTGAACAGACAGGTGAACAGACAGGTGAACAGGCGAACAGACAGGTGAACAGACAGGTGAACAGGCGAACAGACAGGTGAACAGACAGGTGAACAGACAGGCGAACAGACAGGTGAACAGACAGGCGAACAGACAGGTAAACAGGTGAACAGGTGAACAGACAGGTGAACAGACAGGTGAACAGACAGGTGAACAGGTGAACAGACAGGTGACCAGACAGGTGACCAGACAGACAGACAGACAGGTAGAGAGAGAGAGAGAGAGAGAGAGAGAGAAGTGAACAGGTGAACAGACAGGTGAACAGGTGAACAGACAGGTGAACAGAGGTGAACAGGTGAACAGGTGAACAGACAGGTGAACAGACAGGTGAACAGACAGGCAAACAGGTGAACAGACAGGTGAACAGACAGGTGAACAGACAGGTGAACAGACAGGTGAACAGGTGACCAGACAGGTGAACAGACAGGTAAACAGGTGAACAGACAGGTGACCAGACAGGTGAACAGGTAAACAGACAGGTGACCAGACAGGTGAACAGGTAAACAGGTAAACAGACAGGTGAACAGACAGGTGACCAGACAGGTGAACAGGTAAACAGGTAAACAGACAGGTGACCAGACAGGTGAACAGGTAAACAGGT
>NW_025737861.1:0-2837 GCF_021292245.1 Micropterus dolomieu
TGCTAATGGACCCGGTGTGTGCGTGTGCATGCGTGTGTGTGTGTGTTATATGGAGAGGATGCATGTTATTGTAATGGACAGGGGAGGTGGGGGGGGGGTGATGCTGGAGAGAGGGGGAGGAGGGAAGCAGGAATAAAGGAGGAGGAGGTGAGAAACAGAAGAATAGGAGGTGAAGACAGACGAGGATGAGGAGGTGATGAAAAGAAAGGGAGGATGTGGAGGAGGCGACGGAGAGCGAGGAGGATGGATGTTCCCCCGCTCTCTAAATGTGTTTGTCTGTCGTTAGCAGTGATTAGTGACGGCTGACGGGAGCCTGAGCGTTTTCTACTCTCAGCTTTGATCCAGATAATGTGTCAGATTTCACCGTCGCAGGAAACACTGCGACACCTGCAGGCCGAGGCGACAGCAGGGCTGCTCCTATCGATTAATCTAACTGCTGATTTATTTATGCTTATTCTTCATTACTCCATTAAGATAACAAATCATTTATCCATAATATCAAAAACTCTCATTAGTTATTAAATATTTTATTCCAGCGAAATTAAACTTCTTGGCAGAAACTGAATATAATGAAAAACTTTACTGAGAAGTACTTTCACATTTTTTCCTTTTATTTTTCCTTTTTTTTTTGTCAAAATGAGCTTTTTCCTCAGTGTTTCCCACAGGATGTGCAGAGACTATGGTGGGGGGGTCCGGGGAGACACTGTCGACACACTGTCGACATGGCAACGTGACTGTTCGGTAAAATGTAATCAGTCTTTTGACTCATTAGGCCGAAACACAGAAAGTTCTTTTTTTTGGTATTTTCGGCCGATTAATTTCGGTGATCGAACGTTCGGTGTCTCCCTAATTTATTCAGTCATCCTGTAAAAGATTCATTAGAATGACGATAATAGCAGTTAAAATGTTAAAATTAGTCTAATTTCTACGACACTGACGTTGCAACACGTCTGCACAACACAAACCCGGAATAAAGCACATTTAAATATCTGCCACGTTGTTCTTTCTCTGCAGTAGTTGTATTATTTTTCTCTATTTTATTATTGTTATATAACTTGCATCTGTTTATTCCATATTTATGTGTTTCTGCATTTATTTGTAGCACCTCATCACCACAGCTAATTCTTCTTACGTGTAAAACTTGGCAATAAAGCTCCTTCTGATTCGGATTCTTACACCCGGTGTAGCGAAGCGTATTTTCATAATCGATGACTCCAAGCTCTAGAGTTCAGGGAAGAAAGGATCAGATTTGGATCTGCTTTATTTCAGCCGACCCATTAGAATAAACCCGGATCGGCTTATCTCTGTGGTTTCCCAAAAGAAGTCTTAATGTCGAAATAGCGTCTGTGTTTGTGTCCAGCAGGTGACTTCTAGTCAGAAACTCCTCTCTGTACAGTCGGTGTAGAACTTTGGACACAGCAGCTGACAGAACTCCTGCAGAGGAAACTCGTCGCCTGATATGTTTCGTTCATCCGGCCGGCGTTTCCTACATGAACAGAATTTCCAGGTGACCGTGACGCGAGTGAATCAGCGTGACGGCCGCTCGTCTTTTTCATCCCGCTCCGTGTGAGACTGCAGCTCTGCTCTGCTGAATGCACATGCGAAGGCCTGATTCACGCAGGAGGAGGGTGTTGTGGGAGGTCACTGCCTCTGGAGCTTTTTCTGGAGCTTTCAGCCACGTATGAAGTTCTTTGTTGAAGTACTACTGTGTACTGACAGTACTGAAGCCATGCCTGTGTGTGTGTGTGTGTGTGTGTGTGCAGTGACTTTCATGTGTGAGCGACTGCATCCACCTCGAGTTATGCAACAGACCTTTTACTGACGCAGTGAAAAACACACACGCGGGGTTTTGTTCCGAGGCGTTCTTGCTTTAATCTTAATGAACAAGGACAATCAGCTGCTCGCCTCGTGCACCGAAGCTATTTATAACACTCAGCCCTGGGATTTGAACTACAACCTTCTGGTGTGTTTGCAGTCGATTTACCGCAGTCTGTTCAGGACTTGTTTCTGGCTCAGGAACTGTAATCGGCACACGTGGGCGATGCCGTCACGTCCACAGCCGAACAGAGTCGACCCCTCCTTACTGAGAAAGATCGACATCGAAGCTCTTCTGATTTCTCTCTTGTGTTTGCCATCATTGAGCTAACGTAACCTGGAGGCTAACTGGGCCGGTTTTGGGTCCCTGTAGCGAGAGGGGTTTACAGACAGAACCTGTATAAACCATGTTTGATAATAACCATTCCAAACCAGGTAGAGCTGTACGTAACAATTATTTTTTTGATTAGTCAATTAATCTAATGACTAATTTTATGTATCTAAAGAAAAGAAATGTTGCCTAAAACTTGATTAACAAACCAGTTTATCCAAAATAAACATCAGAAACATGTCTAATCATTAAATCAATATTTTATTCAGTCGTCCTGATGAAGCACATTAGAATAATGAAAGTAGCAGCAGATCTTAAAATGAATCCAGTTTGTGATGAAAACAGTAACGACATTAATCAGGCTACTTTACTTCAAACTTCAGATGTTTCTGACCTGGATTGATTTCAGTGTTTAGTGATGCAGTAAGATTATCAGACCTGAAAGGATTCACAGACTGCACTGTTGTTGTTGTTGTTGTTGTCTGTAATGGCAGTTCCAGCTGTTTTCTCGCTCACACGTGGCCGTTAAATAAACAGAAAACGTAAAACAGACAAACGTTAGATGACACGGAGTAACGTTACGTTACCATGACGGCAGCGGGGGCAGAAATTACTTTTACCATGAAGAAGTACTTAGAAAACACATTTTACATTGTCTGTCTAAAATACTCCCAGACGCTCTGGTAGCTGC
>NW_025737862.1:0-2642 GCF_021292245.1 Micropterus dolomieu
CCCCCCCCCCCCCCTTCCTCCACCCAACCCACACTGTTACCATGGTTACCCTGCACCCTCCCTAAGCCCCATCTCCACCATCACCTCTGTGTGTTACCATGGAAACCTGACCCCACCTCCTGCTCTTCATCATGTTGTTTTTTTATTTTCTTACTGGAGGTTTATGGACTGTTTGTGTTCCTTGTTCACTGTCAGAGTAGAAACTTTTATAATAAAACGACCACCTGAGGGAAACTTACCTGTCTGTCTGTGGTTCTTTACTGCGACCACCTGAGGGAAACCTACCTGTCTGTCTGTGGTTCTTTACTGCGACCACCTGATGGAAACCTACCTGTCTGTCTGTCGTTCTTTACTGTGACCACCTGAGGGAAACTTACCTGTCTGTCTGTCATTCTTTACTGTGACCACCTGAGGGAAACCTACCTGTCTGTGGTTCTTTACTGTGACCACCTGAGGGAAACTTACCTGTCTGTCTGTGGTTCTTTACTGTGACCACCTGAGGGAAACCTACCTGTCTGTCTGTGGTCCTTTACTGTGACCACCTGAGGGAAACCTACCTGTCTGTCTGTGGTTCTTTACTGTGACCACCTGAGGGAAACTGACCTGTCTGTCTGTGGTCCTTTACTGTGACCACCTGAGGGAAACTTACCTGTCAATGCACAGCAGAGTGAAGGGCAGGACTCAAATGATAACGTTAGTCCCTTATTTAATTCTGACTTTTTTCTGGACATGTCAGACAACACAGATATGTGGGAGAGATTCTTACTGTGCAGAAAACTGCTGAAACACAGGAGCTATTAAATTCCAGGAGTTCATAACTAAATGAATAATTTTACATTGAGGTGACTAAATCTTGACTCGGCAGGGATGATATTCCATGAGAAACAGATCTGAAAGCAGCACAGAATGACTGAGAGCTGCACTCACTAATATTCTGTTAGGCTATAGAGTTTGAATCGTCACTCTGAATTTTATGACCCACAATTCCTTTCTGCAGCAACATTCAGGGCCCTTCCGAAAGTACTTGCTCCTCCCTCCCTACCTACTTTCACTCCGCGCATTGACGTCGAAGGTCCGCAATATCGAGAGCCATCTGATACAGATTAGCGCAGAGTTATTGTGGATTATAAAAACCCTCAGAGTGAGCATTGATGCTGGCTTGTCGAAGGTGTGAAACACCCTTTGCTGCACGACGGAGGACCCTTCCTTCAAATGTGAGTTCTGTGTGACTACACCCGTAAACATGTAGGACTTTTAAATTCAGAATCTTCACTAACGCTTCTATCTGTGTATCACCATACACAGGTTAACAACACAGCCTAAAGTTCATATAGTGTTTACCAATAAAGAAAGCTCTTTCCGACAGTTTAAACTGTTGTTTGTTTGATACACGTATGATAGTGGATACGTTTGGCAACACTTGCTGACTGGTTGCTGACGTACTGCGGTAAGCGTGTCGACTCATTTCTGTTTCTGGTGGTTGTGTGTTGGTACCGCGTTGTGCTGCTCTCGCTAAATAACAGTTACATTTGTTAGATTACAGCAGCGAACTGTCCGCTAAACACTTATTCTTTACAGTAATTTTGCCTAAGCACTCACAGTTCTTTCCATCTTTTAGTGACTGCTGTTCAATCTCATAGTTGTTCTCAAGTTTTGGTAACTGACGCTACAGTACTTTAGCTTAGCCGTTAGCGACTTTAGCTTAGCAGCTAGCGATGGCTTCTCCTTCTACCTCTCTCTCTCCTACTTTCTCCTGCTCGGTGTGTCAATGTTCAGTTACTCCTCTGCCTCCTTTAGCGGTAATGGTACGTGTAATAAGTGTAGTTTATTTATAGACATGGAGGTGAGGCTCAGTGATTTAGAAGCTCCACACCTTGGTAGATCAGTCTTTAGCTACTGTAGCTAGCCAGTCCCCGGTAGTCGGTGCTGAACGGCCTGAGTTAGCCTCTGGTAGCCGTCCCCCGGGATCTCCTGTGCAGCCAGGAAAGAGGGGGGCTGGGTGACTGTCCGAAGGAGGAATAGTCGTAAGCATTCAAAGTCCACGGGGCACCATCAACCTGTTCACGTTTCTAACAGATTTTCCCCACTCAGCGACACACCCGCTGAGAAACCAACTCCGATCATTGGCAGCTCCATTTTGAGAAACGTGAAGTTAGCGAAGCCAGCGGCCATAGTTAAGTGCATCCCTGGGGCCAGAGCGGGCGACATTGAGTCTTATTTGAAACTGCTGGCTAAGGATAAACGTAAATACAGTAAGATTGTTATTCACGTCGGCGGTAATGACTCCCGGTTACGCCAATCGGAGGTCACTAAGATTAATGTTGAGTCGGTGTGTACATATGCAAAAACAATGTCGGACACCGTAGTTTTCTCTGGACCTCTGCCAAATCTGACCAGTGATGACATGTATAGCCGCATGTCGTCATTCCGCCGCTGGTTGTCGAGGTGGTGTCCAGCAAACGATGTGGGCTTTGTTGATCATTGGCAGACTTTCTGGGGAAGACCTGGTCTGATCCGGAGAGACGGCATCCATCCCACTTGGGAAGGAGCAGCTCTCATTTCTAGAAATCTGGCCAAGTTTATTAGTGGACCAAATCCATGACAACCCAGAGTTGAGACCAGGAGGCAGAGTCGCAGTCTAA
>NW_025737863.1:0-2661 GCF_021292245.1 Micropterus dolomieu
AATTGTTTTACTTATATTAGATTGAGATGTAGTTTCTTTAGCAAACCACTATGCTAATACAGCTAGCTAAACATTGGCTGACAGGGGTGGGGTGGGTTGTAACACTTCTTTAAAAAGTGCTACAACCATCCCCTGTACATACAACTAGGGACTTTCTTCATTGTAATATTTTACAGAGTGCCCTTTGCAGTCCGGGCCCACCGAGCCTGATACTGATTAAGAATATACACACACATTGAGACACACACACGCCTCTTTTTTGTTAGACTTAAGGATGTACAAAGATGTTCTTTTATTAAGTACATTGTAGTAATATACTGTTATGTAAGTTTATTCTATAGACAAATCTAGATAGAAATGTAGACGATTGAATTGGTGCCATTTGTAGTGAACAAATGTGGGTACTTTGTATAAAAGTTTGAGAACTCTAGCTACAAAATTCAGTGAGTTATGGTTGCTGAAGCAAAAAGTGTTACAACCATACCCGGTCTCCCCTATATGTAACATAAGAACCCTTTTCCACTGCACAGTACCAGCTCGCCTCGACTCGCCTCGACTCGCCTTTCTTTGGTTTTCCATTGTGGAAAAGTTGTACCTGTACCTGCCTGCAGGTACTTTTTTTTGTATCACCTCACCTCCGTCGAGGTTCCAAGTAAGCTGTGTTTTATAGCCAGTAGAAAATCTATCTTTAACATGATGCCATCTTTCCAGACAGAGCATGCACTGTTTGTCCACATGAGATGATCCTTTGTTGTAAATGGAGGTATGTTACTGTATGTTGTTATAAAGAGTGTGATAATTTTCTACTGTTTATTTGCCTCCTGTATGTTGAATTGTAACGAAGACATAATTGATAACATAAAATGGAAAAATCTAAAGGTAACGCTGTAGGAAACCTGTATAAATGCATTTGTTATATGTTGTTTCCTTATTGCAAAATTAAGAGGAACAATTTGTTGTGTTTTATTTATTTAGTTTATATGAGTGTAAATCCACTAAACGATCAATGTGTCAAACTGTACTTAAATATCTTGTAGAGTTTTAAGAGTAGTGAATGGGTAATCCAAAACGGAGGATTTTCCCTCAGACGCAGCATGCTCTGTTTGTCCACATGTGATGATGATTCTACACTTTTGTCCTTTGTCATAAATGCTGATGTGGAATAAACCGAGGCCACATATAGATTAGTAGATATTACTAAGGGCCGGGGTATACTTGATCAGAACCCTGCTGACAACATTTGAAATCAATGTGTTTATAGTTATTAAAAACAGTATTTTAAAAGATCTAAATTAAGTCAATGCAGCATTATTATTTGACTTCACCTTGCTGTAGTGATGTAGCAGTGAACTGCAGGGTTTAGTAAACTGTGACATCACTGGGGGTGTGATTACAGCTGTAATATAGCACACTTCTGATCACACCCAAACAAAAAGGAAATGTAAAATTTGTCTTACCGTAACACAAGACATAGTATGTGGATTGACACGATCCAATTTTCCACGTTCCATCACTGTTCATCGTCACACAGGCCGCACCTTTGACATTGGGATCTGGCTGACCTAGTTGCCAATTGTAGTAACCAGTTTTGCTCGTTTCATTGGTCGCTGACCATCTCCAAGACTGTATGTCATCCTTCAGTCCGATCCATACCAATGAGGTTTCCCAACTAGGTCTGATTAGCCTTCTTGTGTCATTCATGCTTTCAATGGTCGCCAGGTCGGTGTGTTGCTCTCTGCAGTACTGCTGGGCGTCGGTCCAGGTCATTTTCAAGTTGACATAGTGGTACTCACGAAGTACGGCGTAAGAGTAGGAAGTGAGGCCAAATCCTGAGGGTTAAATGTAACATGAAATTTCAGGCCTCATGCTCTAAACAAATAGGGGGAGCATTTCACCTCCTCCACATTTACAGCGAATCCGTGTAATGAAGCAGTAGAGTTATTCTTCTTCTAGTGATCCGATAAGTTAAAGTCAGCATTGCACTTTACATTAAAGCAGTGCACTTTTGAAATTAATGAGTTTGCTACTTCTTAAGATGAAATCTTGTTAACAGCTAGCTGAGTCAGTAGCTCACTCTCAGTGCTCAGGATGCTTTCACACCTGTAGTTTGGTTAATTTGGTCCAGACCCAGGAATGAAATGATTGAGTTTTAGTTATGACAGCTTTAATCAAAGAAACTAAGTTAACAAAGTTATATTTGGTGGTATGGTTCTCACCTGGGATCTCCCTGCCCTTCCTAAGTGAAAAGCCTAAGGTTAAAAGAAGGTCAAACGCAACAACATTGTGATTCCATACGTGTCTGGAGTATCAGAGAAACTCAGGAGGATTTTCAACAAACACAACATCCCTGTGTTTTTTAAACCCAAGAACACACTAAGACAGATGCTGGTCCACCCCAAAGACCGCACACCCAAACACAAGAAAAGCAATCTAGTGTATGCGGTCCAATGCAGTGAGGAATGCACAGACCTGTATATTGGAGAGACTAAACAACCACTACACAAACGCATGGCTCAACACAGAAGGGCCAACTCCTCAGGTCAAGACTCTGCAGTCTACTTCCATCTGAAGGACAGAGGACACTCGTTTGAGGACCACCAGGTGCACATTTTAGACAGAGAAGATGGATGGTTTGAAAGAGGTGTCAAGGAAGCATCTACA
>NW_025737864.1:0-1812 GCF_021292245.1 Micropterus dolomieu
CCCCATACTATCATTAAACAAGTAATTAAATCGTGTGTGTGTGTGTTAGAAAAATTTAAATATATTAAAGATTTAAATAAAATAAATAAATAAAACAGTAAGCGTTTGTGTGTGTGTGTGTGTGTAACTGTAGAGTGTGTGTGTGTGTGTGTGTAACTGTAGAGTGTGTGTGTGTGTGTGTGTAACTGTAGAGTGTGTGTGTGTGTGTAACTGTAGAGTGTGTGTGTGTGTGTGTTACTGTAGCGTGTGTGTGTGTGTGTGTAACTGTAGAGTGTGTGTGTGTAACTGTAGAGTGTGTGTGTGTAACTGTAGAGTGTGTGTGTGTGTGTGTAACTGTAGAGTGTGCGTGTAACTGTAGAGCGTGCGTGTAACTGTAGAGCGTGTGTGTAACTGTAGAGCGTGTGTGTAACTGTAGCGTGTGCGTGTGTGTGTGTAACTGTAGAGTGTGTGTGTGTAACTGTAGAGTGTGTGTGTGTAACTGTAGAGTGTGTGTGTGTGTGTGTAACTGTAGAGTGTGCGTGTAACTGTAGAGCGTGTGTGTAACTGTAGAGCGTGTGTGTAACTGTAGCGTGTGCGTGTGTGTGTAACTGTAGAGCGTGTGTGTAACTGTAGCGTGTGTGTGTAACTGTAGAGTGTGCGTGTAACTGTAGAGTGTGTGTGTTACTGTAGAGTGTGTGTGTAACTGTAGAGTGTGTGTGTTACTGTAGCGTGTGCGTGTGTGTGTTACTGTAGCGTGTGCGTGTGTGTGTAACTGTAGAGTGTGTGTGTAACTGTAGAGTGTGTGTGTAACTGTAGAGTGTGTGTGTAACTGTAGAGTGTGTGTGTAACTGTAGAGTGTGTGTGTTACTGTAGCGTGTGCGTGTGTGTGTTACTGTAGCGTGTGCGTGTGTGTGTAACTGTAGCGCGTGTGTGTAACTGTAGCGCGTGTGTGTAACTGTAGAGCGTGTGTGTAACTGTAGAGCGTGTGTGTAACTGTAGAGCGTGTGTGTAACAGTTGCGTGTGTGTGTAACTGTAGAGCGTGCGTGTAACTGTAGAGCGTGCGTGTAACTGTAGAGCGTGCGTGTAACTGTAGAGCGTGCGTGTAACTGTAGAGCGTGCGTGTGTGTGTAACTGTAGAGCGTGCGTGTGTGTGTAACTGTAGAGCGTGCGTGTGTGTGTAACTGTAGAGCGTGCGTGTGTGTGTAACTGTAGAGCGTGCGCGTGTGTAACTGTAGCGCGTGTGTGTAACTGTAGCGTGTGTGTAACTGTAGCGTGTGCGTGTGTGTGTAACTGTAGAGCGTGTGTGTAACTGTAGCGTGTGCGTGTGTGTGTAACTGTAGAGCGTGTGTGTAACTGTAGAGCGTGTGTGTAACTGTAGCGTGTGTGTGTAACTGTAGAGTGTGCGTGTGTGTGTAACTGTAGAGTGTGCGTGTTACTGTAGCGTGTGCGTGTGTGTGTAACTGTAGCGCGTGTAACTGTAGCGCGTGTGTGTAACTGTAGAGCGTGCGTGTAACTGTAGAGCGTGCGTGTAACTGTAGAGCGTGCGTGTAACTGGAGCGCGCGCGCGTGTGTGTAACTGGAGCGCGCGCGCGTGTGTGTAACTGGAGCGCGCGCGCGTGTGTGTAACTGTAGAGTGTGCGCGCGTGTGTGTAACTGTAGAGTGTGCGCGTGTGTGTAACTGTAGCGCGTGCGCGTGTGTAACTGTAGCGCGTGCGTGTGTGTGTAACTGTAGAGCGTGTGTGTAACTGTAGCGCGTGCGTGTGTGTGTAACTGTAGAGCGTGTGTGTAACTGTAGCGTGTGCGTGTGTGTGTAACTGTAGAGCGTGTGTGTA
>NW_025737865.1:0-4449 GCF_021292245.1 Micropterus dolomieu
TCTCCTGATGTACTGGCCTGTCTCCTGGTAGCGTCTCCGTGCTCTGGACACTACGCTGACAGACACAGCAAACCTTCTTGCCACAGCTCGCATTGATGTGCCATCCTGGATGAGCTGCACTACCTGAGCCACTTGTGTGGGTTGTAGACTCCGTCTCATGCTACCACTAGAGTGAAAGCACCGCCGGCATTCAAAAGTGACCAAAACATCAGCCAGGAAGCATAGGAACTGAGAAGTGGTCTGTGGTCACCACCTGCAGAACCACTCCTTTATTGGGGGTGTCTATTCCATTTGCACAACAGCATGTGAAATTGATTGTCAATCAGTGTTGCTTCCTAAGTGGACAGTTTGATTTCACAGGAGTGTGATTGACTTGGAGTTACATTGTGTGTTCCCTTTATTTTTTTGAGCAGTGTATTTTATGCAGAGTAAACATCTTGTGATGCCCGTATTGTGATGTTTTACTACTGAAAAAGAGACACGTTTTATGCATGAAGATATTGAAGTAATGTGCAGTACAATCAGCTGCCTGCCACATGCAGACACACTGGTGGTCAACATTTCACACATACTTTATATGAACAGCCAACTGTTTGTGTTGATCAAAGCACAACTGAGTATAATATCACATATCACAATATCGTGTTATTTGTCTACTTACAGAACCCCAAACCAAATAAGAGATTTTAATAGAACAGCTGTTTTATATTACAGGGGGAAAGGGGAAGGATAATAATGGGCTTTTATCTGCAGCGCTGCAGAGGCGATAAGGACTTTTTGTCTTTTTTTATGGGGTGAGATTTATGTAACAGATGGACTTCTCTTGTCCTGAAGGAGTGAGAGGTCTGTAAGTTTTTATTCCACCCTCTAATACTTTAATTAGAGAGGATTAAGTAGGCAGTAAGTGACCTGTACAGGTGATCAAACTCTGAACAGGGTAATAATAGTCACACGTCAGACAGAGGCAAGGAATGTGCAGGTTTTTGACTGGAGTTCCAGATAATACTGTGAAATCCCATTTATATGTGTATTTGCATGGAATATGTTCAAACTAACTAAACTACAATATATTACTCTACAAGCCTTACGTCTTGAATTAAAGTTTTTTTTCTTCAAAACTCCCAGTGCACACACAAAGTGAAAATGAAAACTGTGATGGAAGTTCATCACAGGAAGTGCACCTTAATGCACCTCCGTATTAGCTCTGCTTGAGGATCAGGAAAACAAATTTTATTAATATATAGCCAATGCCAGAAAATCCGCTACTACATTTTCTAAAACACTGGTGCAGTTCTAGAAACATTATAGGAGCAATCACCATACTTCATCACACATCAACACCGCCACTCACTCACACATTTATGTCTTAAATGTGTGTGCATCACTGCCACAAAAACAACCTTTTCCTTTATAATTGCTTAGGTCAAGACAAAATGAGTCCACAGAAATTGTGTTTCTGTATTTAATTCCTCATTATGACTTACAGTACATACAGTAATCCAGCAACCAACAATTTCTGTAACTTTACAAAAATGAAAACCCGACAAGCACACCCATCTCTCGCAGCAATTGGACAGCTGCGCAGGATTTCTTCTCTCGCTAGTAGGCCTGAGCGGTATATTGGTATTATAAAGGTATACCAATATAATTTTACACAATAAAATTACACAATACCAGTTATACCAATACAATTTTATGTTAAGTAAATTAATATATGTTTCTGTAGTCCTACCAGCCCCCCTCTAGCTCACAAACTAGCAACATGGAGGGAGACACAGTGCCGGTCAACATGCGGAAGAAAAAAGTGAAAAGAAAAACAAGAGTTCAGTCAGTGAACACAGAGTTGCTAACGTTATATTATGTTACAAGCACAGCGACAGTGAACACAATAGTGCAGATGTCATTCGTTAACTACCACGTTGGTTCTGTTTTGAAAGGCTACGTCGTCAACATGCCTCCTCAACATGCTGCGCAGCTGCTGCTGTGAACGGAATCGCGGATGGAAAAGTCCAGAAGACAAGTACTGTGTTTTTTTCCCCCGCAGGGTAGCATAAAGTAGCCTACTACTGATGGAGAAAGTCACCGGAGCAGCAGACATACATGGAGCGTGGCACGCTCACGTGTTTGCAGCAGAGGTACGTTAGGTCTGTGAGAGTGAAAGGAGGCAGATTCAATTAGTGAGTAAATACTTAAATAAGGTGGAGTATGAAGTATAATAAAAATGGTAATTTAAGAAACAAGCTTCTACAAATAGTAAAAACATACCCCCCACCCCCCACACGGCCGGCTTTTAACCCCAACTTTCAGTGTGGTTGTTCAAAACTGCTTCCGACTGTACCAGTAGAAAAAAAAAAACTGTTATTGGGATATATAGCATTTATGTGTACTTCATAGCACATGAAAGGTATATAGCCTATGCTCTCATTGAGTCTGCTACTACACCGCCACCTAAACTCTAATGGAAAGTGATCCTGAGCAAGTGGAACTTGGGTGTTCAGCTATCAATCATTATCGTCCAGTACGTACCACGAGGAAACTGTCAGGCTTCCATTCCCAGCTCTCAATGACTGAAGCCTCCACACTGAACCCATAATGTCAGCACGTTGTCAGAATAGCGTGATGACTTATCTTTCTATAAATACACATATGCTAATTCTAGTTTACAGAGATCACTGCAGCGGTTATAATGAACCCTGATTGAAATAAACTGTGTTCTTTGGTCAGGGAGGTAAAAAAAAAGCCAAGTCCTCAAGGAAACAGGTCAGATTACACGGCCTTTTGAAAAAGCAACAATCTCCATCTGTCTCTGTGTGCTCTAAGCAAAGATTGGTAGGAAATAGGATCCAGCAGTGACTTTCCATCACAGGAATGTTGGGGTTCCTGAAGTGAAGAATTAAGAACTTGTGGCAGGAAGACGGAGATGAGAGGAAGGGGGGACAGAGAAAGAGGCTATGGTTATCAGTTTCCCACTTCTTTTCTGTCAGCAGGGATTTACAGCCTATAAACCAAGCCCTCATTTTAGCCCCAGTTCCCTGATCTTGGCTTTCCTTGAGTCAGTCTATCTTTAAATCTCTCCATCCATTCTGGAGATCTAGCAGCCTGAGCCAGGGTGTTACAGATGGAGAATTTGAGAGAGAGAATGAACAAAAGGAGGGGAAGACACTTTCAGCAGGTGGATAATAAATACTGCTCAACAAACGTTTGTCCAAATGAGAATAAATATAAAATGTTTAATGGTCAGGTTTAAGGAAGGTTTAATCAGTTTTGTCTGAGCCCTCAGGAAGTAGTCTGTTCCAATATCCTGCTCTGTAATGATTTTTTTCTTCCACAGGAATGTCTTTGAGAGAAGTTGACGGTCAATCCAGACACACACACACACACACACACACAATATATATATTGCGTTATTCGCATTATGTGCAAAATTGAATAATGAATTCTAAAGTAGTAATTTGAATGTACTGTTTATGTATGTATGCATATATATATATATACATACATATACACAAAAGGGCAATAACGTGGTTTGCAAACACTTTAAACAATAACAGTAGCAATAAATGATTTTTTGTAAAACTCAACCCTGTTAGAATGAGGTGAAGTGGTCAAGCACAAGGCGTAGCATTCCCGTGAAACTGTCGCAGTTGTGCTCGCCTCACGCCCACTGCCGAAGTTGTATTGTCTTGAACTTTCTGCGACACGGAGCACAAACAATTGGAAAAGAGACTGATCCTCGCTGTTTGTGAGTTTCCAGAATCTGTCTGAATTACTGTTTACTAAAAAGGAGATCAACAGGAGGGAATTCGCACGGCAGACCGATGTTTGACTGTATGTGTATTAATAGCCAGTGAGCAACGGACTTTCAAAAAATAAATAAATAAATATGTATAATAATAAAAACTGCGTTAACGTGCGATAAAATAATTGTCAGCATTAATTAATTAATTAATTAATTAACGGCAACAATTATATAAATTAAAAGTTAATGTGATAATAACGTGTGCCCAGCCCTAATATATATAAACTCAGCAAAAAAAGAAACGTCCCTTTTTCAGGACTGTGTATTTCAACAATAATGTTATAAAAATCCAAACAACTTTACAGATCTTCATTGTAAAGGGTTTAAACAATGTTTTCCATGCATGTTCAATTTACCATAATCAATTAATTAACATGCACCTGTGGAATGGTCATTAAGACCTTAACAGCTTACAGAGAGTAGGCACTTAAGGTCACAGTTCTAAAAACGCAGGACACTAAAGAGACTTGTCTACCGACTGTGAAAAACACCCAAAGAAAGATGCCCAGGGTCCCTGCTCATCTGCGTGAACGTGCATTAGGCATGCTGCAGGGAAGCATGAGGACTGCTGATGTGGCCAGGGCAATAAATTGCCATGTCCGCACTGTGAGACGCCTACGACAGCGCTACAGGGAGACAGGAAGGACAGC
>NW_025737866.1:0-2143 GCF_021292245.1 Micropterus dolomieu
GCTCCCCTCCCTGCTCCCTGCTCCCTCCCTGCTCCCTGCTCCCTCCCTGCTCCCTCCCCTCCCTGCTCCCTGCTCCCCTCCCTGCTCCCTGCTCCCTCCCTACAGGTTGAGCTACTCATGCTTACCGCTTTACCTCCTCTCTCCTCCTGCTCTCTCTCTCTCAGCCCTGTCACTCGCTAACACAGCCTCCTCCTCTGCCTGTCAGCGGCCCCAGCTCTCCTTTACTCCTTCAGGTGTCTGTGCTGCTCTGCGCAGGGTCCTGCAGCTGATCTTGAAGCTACTGCAGCCCCGGTAGCAAACCTATCGGCGTAAGGCAAGGAACAGAGAGCAGAGGGGGCGGGGGCTAGTGAGAGATGTGATTGGGCCGGCCCAGTGTCAGTATAGAGAATCACCCAATGGGCCGCTGTCTATGCTTTATGGTCCGGTCGTTGGCCCAGTTATATAAATAAATAATTTACTTTACACCAGCCCCAAAGATACGTCGGCCCACCAGGCATTTTCCCGGTATGCCAGACCACCAATCCAGCCCTGAGCATAATTTACCACGGTAAAGTGAACCACCGTCGTGGTACTGAAAACCCAGAATTAACCCCGAAGTTATCTCGATAAGCTCAAATCCTGCTTCGTGGTACAGGACCCAGGTGGGCACGAGGCACATGATTGCAAGTAAAGGCAACAGGCCTATGTGTAATGTAAAACATTATCCACAATCCCAATTTCTAATTAAATCCCCATTGTGAAAAAGAGACTTATTTGACAGTGAATGATGTTCACATCTATCAACTTGTTGGTACATTAACTTAACTGCTTTTCACCAAGATAAACGAAACAAACGTTATTGTTAAGAAATTTATTGATTTAATTCAGAAAATTTCTAAACAAAACTTTTTTTTTTGCCTATAGAAATGCAGATAAATGAAAAAAACACATCACAAATGCCTTTTAGAAATCGTTGCTCATGTTGATGTACAGTATAACATGTTGGGGAAGAATGAAAACCTATATCCTTCAATAATTAAAGAACTCCCAAGCATGACTTCTATGTGCACATAGTTATCTGAAGACTAAACTCTCAACTTAGTTTTGGCTTTGCTGCACCAGTTGAAGAAGAACCACGAGTCTTTTATTAATTATGCATTTTTGCCACGTGGCAGTTTATATTAGTATTTGTATTTGTTCTCCAGTTTCTTAGTTATCTTGAACATTTCATAGGGGGGGATGAGGACCTCTTGCTCTTTATCTTTAAGGGATGGATATTTTTTCAGAAAAGCACCAAAACAGGTCTCAATTTGAAAGCATGTCTTACTACCAAATTTCTTCAGGTCTGTTCTTTTAGAGCTGGAGGCAAAGAAACCAAACCGAATTATATCGTTGACATTGCCAGAAAGCACAAGATTTGTTCTGCGGTAAGTTGTGTGACATTTTTTGTTGTTACTGAGGATCTGAACGGCAGATGTTAGCCAGAAATGTAAGGAGTGGAATGCAAAGGATTTTCCATAATTTGTTCTGTTGGTCCGGACTGCTTCGTTGAATATACGATAAAACTTTTGATCATCAGATGTATAAACACAGATTGCTTGCTTATGCTCCTTAGTTAGAGCCTCCTCCCCTTTATCGATTGGTTCTAGTTTCTTGTTTGCACAACGTTCTGCTTTTTTCCAGACATTTGCAAATTGGCTATTTTTCATTTCACTTTTGAAGTATTTGCCTTTGATCATTTCCGTCATTGTTTCGTTGCAGCCAAAGTACATGTCATCAACAGCATCTTCAACCATGTTCAATGGGATGACCTGGTTAGCATCTCGCAGACTGAAGATGTAACTGATCTGGAGGGGAAGGAAGAACAGATGGGAAGGAAGGTCATGAATTAAATGCAGTTTGCACCGCTTTAACAAAGTGTAGCTTACTTTATGATACTTTTGCTGCTGAGACATTCTGTACTTCTGCAAACACAAATCTTGTACTAGACTCAACTTACATGTTGGTACCAGCTCTCATACATATTCTATTCCCTCATCACTACCTGTATGTACTGTCCTGCTACTCGTGAATACTGAATATACTGCTTGTGAGCCCTGAGACTCGCCAGATTCATTCCTGCACCGCTGTCAGACAGTATGCTTCATGGCTGCCTGCAGAGTTT
>NW_025737867.1:0-2959 GCF_021292245.1 Micropterus dolomieu
AGCCGTTCCTACGAGTCAGAGACAGGAAATATAAAGACCAAGTTCAGTTTTACTTGATCCAGGCAGGCAGAGTCAGAACAGCAGGTAATAATGCTGCATTTGACACATGAAGTTGGATTTTCCCAGTTTCCAGTTGTAAATTCCAACTTGAACGCCCCCTTAAGGAGACAGAGTGTTACACACTTCTCTGCGCTTCCATTTCAGCTTTTACCAAAACTTCATAGTGACGGCGTCTGCCCCCCCGACCATTTAAATTAATTAAATCAAAGATAAACTGAAGAGGAGCTGTGCATAAAACTGTAATAAAAGTTAAAACCACTGCTTTAATAGTATAAAAGTAATAAGGAGAATTAAAGGTGTAAATGTATAAATAAATAACAGAATATGATGCAGTATTCAGCTGCAATTTTTGGACAATGCACGTTTGTTTTTTCTGTATTTAAATTGCAAATAAACGTTTCTCAAAGCATTTTTACATGTTAGTTCACATTTCTTGGTGCAAGCTATTTTTCAGAACAACATCAGCCATTTCAAAATGTGGTGGGGACACATGTCTCCAGTGTAAATGAGATTTTTTGATTCCACATTCAGACTTAAGAGCACATGAACACACCCTGAAGTCAGAAGAATGACCATCTGAGTTTTAGTTACCCACTAGATGTAACTAAAACTTAAACACTGAACGGTATCACTTTCTATGAAGGTCATCGCTATAATGACTTATGCATATATTTATAACACGATATAATGCATCCATAAGACATTATAATAGTTGTTATAATCACTTACAAACATGCATTAGGCGCTATAGCAAAGTTCATAATGTATTATGACCTTCTGATTTAATGTTTTATAACTAATAGTAACAGCAGTTTAACAATCTCCGACCATGTTCCATAACACATTATAACCACCGACTCTGCCTCCTTATGAATACACTTTAGTCACCATTTAGACTTAGTGATATAAAATGGAATAATAACTTATAGTAATGTTTAATGTTATATAGCGTGTCTTTGTTTGCTTTAAGTGTTAAAATATCTATCCCTGTATAATATATTACAGGTGGACATGATACCATATGAACTAATTATAAGAACTTATAACACATAATTGTTTGCTTTAAGTAAAGTGACACATTTTGCGCAGGAAAACAACTTTATACAGTGAAGAATGACACCTGACTGATTAAAGGAACAATCTGATGATTAGCAATATTTTTTATTATTTTCAACAAATCCCACGAAAAGTACTATTAAAACCAGTCAGTGACCTTCACTGCTGCACTGGGTGACACGTTCTGAAGAAAACAACATTCATCTTAACCAACAATCTTCACACGTCAACTTCCTCTTCTTCTTCTTTTAAGGAGATGAAACTCGTCATTGTCACAAATACACCGGACTGAACAAACTGTGAACTTGAGCCTTAATATAGTTTGTTTGTGTCAGTGTTAGTTTGGCTCAGTGCAGAAACATATTCCTTTGTCTCGTGATCAGTGACTTTGTCGTATGTGTTTGTAGATGGTGGATCTTTGTCAGGCTGCTGTGACCTCTGACCTCTGACATCTTTACTGTTGGCTGCATCTCTTATTGCTGATCAATAATTTGGGGAAGAATTTGATTCATAGGGAGAAAGAGAACTAATGAAAGCAGTTGATGATACTCAGTTAAATTTGGCTATGAGTTTAAGGACTAAAGATAATGGATCAGCAGACTATTGGACATCACTGATCACAGAATGCCTTGGTTTGCCTTACTGTGTGTCGCTGGCCTGTCTTGGCCTGTTGCACGGGTCCCCACGCTAGCTGCCCAATTCCTGGCTCTCTGCTAGGGAATTTTCCGGAGGTTCTCCGTGTCTGAATGAAGAAAAACAGTCCAGTGTTGACCGTCCTCGGCCTGGCAGTTAGGCTGTTCTGGTTTGGATGTCCTTTGGGTTACTGCTGGCAAGGCGGGCCCACGTGGCTGGGTCCGGGCTTCGGTGGGAGCAGTGTAAGGTAGCTCGACGGAATAACTTAAAAGAACTTGGTTGTTCTTTAATTAAAGTAACTTAACGGTCTGATAACTTTTAACAAACAAACAAAAGAAAAAAAAAAGCAAGTAAAGTTCCAAATATATTTGATATAAAATGAACAAATCCACACTGGTTTGTTCACGACAGTCCTTTTGTCAGTGGTTTAGCTCTGCTGGCTGAATTTGTTTTGTTGGACCTTAGCTGGGTTTTCTAGTGTGAGCAGGAGAACTTTCCCCTATTAGGCTTAACAGCGATTTCCCTTCGTGGTGTGGTGGTTTAGGTGGCGGTGAACGTGGGTAGAGCTTTGCTCGGGAGCACCTCCGCGGCTGTGACGGGGTCACTGGCTTTCTGGTTGCCCTTTTTCACCCCACTGGTTTCGAGTGCATAAGTACCCTCCACAATTAGCTGCACGAAGACTAGGGGGTAGTTGGCTAGATAGTCATTGTTGAAGTTAGCATGGGTATAGGGGGAGTCTTCTGCTCAGGTAGCCCAGGGTTTTATCTGTAATGGAGGGCGTAGTGCATCATTTAAAACTGACACCTGCCGATATTGTCATGCCAACGGTCATTGGAAGAATGATGCCCCGTGTTGAAAGTAGACAGGCTGTTTCTTCAACCATACAATTTAGACATACGCCATTTTAATGCCATGTGTTTCTTTTCCTATTCCTCTTCTTTCATTGTTTGTTTCCCTGTTCTTCCTCTTAAAGTGCTTGTCTGGTATTGAGCTTGCAGAACTGGTGTGATGGGAGAATGAAAAACACACAGACGTTACTGTTTCATTTATTTATTGCATTTTTTATTTTTTTTATTTTTTTAACACACACACACACACACACACACACACACACACACACACGCTTACCGTTTTATTTATTTTATTTAAAAAAAAATTTTTAACACACACACAAACACACACACGCTTACTGTTTTATTTATTTATTTTA
>NW_025737867.1:2979-5633 GCF_021292245.1 Micropterus dolomieu
GCAGAACTGGTGTGATGGGAGAATGAAAAACACACAGACGTTACTGTTTCATTTATTTATTGCATTTTTTATTTTTTTTATTTTTTTAACACACACACACACACACACACACACACACACACACACACACACACTCTTACCGTTTTATTTATTTATTTTATTTTAATTAATTTTTTATATATATATATATTTTTTTTTTTTAACACACACGCTTACCGTTTTATTTATTTTATTTAAAAAAAATTTTTTAACACACACACAAACACACACACGCTTACTGTTTTATTTATTTATTTTATTTTTAATATATTTTTATTTTTTTAACACACACACGCTTACCATTTTCTTTCTTTATTTTATTAAAATTTTTAATAGACATATTTTTTTTAAACACACACACACGCTTACTGTTTTTGTATTTATTTTATTTTTAATATATTTTTAGTTTTTTAAACACACACACACACACACACACACATACACACACTTACTGTTTTATTTATTTATTTTATTTCAATTTTTAATATCTATATGTATTTTTGTTTAAACACACACACACGCTTACTATTTTATTTATTTATTTATTTTAGTTTTTATATATTTTAATTTTTAACACACACACACACGCTTACTGTTTTATTTATTTATTTTATTTTATTTTTAATATATTTTTATTTTTTTAAACACACACACATACACACACACACACGCCTACTATTTTATTTTATTATTAATATATATTTTTTTAACACACACACATGCTTACCGTTGTATTTATTTATTTTATTTTTAATATATTTTTAGTTTTTTAACACACACACACACACACACGCTTACCATTTTATTTATTTATTTTATTTTAATTAAATTTTTTGTATATATATATATTTTTTAACACACACGCTTACCGTTTTATTTATTTTATTTTTTAATTTTTTTTAACACACACACACACACTTACTGTTTTATTTATTTATTTAATTTTTAATTATTTTTTTAAACACACACACACTTACTGTTTTATTTATTTGTTTTATTTTTAATATATTTTCTTTTAACATACACACACACACACGCTTACCATTTTATTTATTTATTGTATTTTAAT
Source organism: Micropterus dolomieu (assembly GCF_021292245.1). Taxonomy (NCBI): domain Eukaryota; kingdom Metazoa; phylum Chordata; class Actinopteri; order Centrarchiformes; family Centrarchidae; genus Micropterus; species Micropterus dolomieu. The sequence continues at coordinate 4,088 of NW_025737867.1, forward strand.
TTTTAATACTTTTTTTTAAACACACACATGCTTACTGTTTTTGTATTTATTTTATTTTCAATATATTTTTAGTTTTTTAAACACACACACACACACACACACACACACACACACACACACACACACACACATACACACTTACTGTTTTATTTATTTATTTTGTTTTTAATATATTTGTTTTTTAACACACACACACACACTTACCATTTTATTTATTTATTTTATTTTAATTAAATTTTTATATATATATATATTTTTTAGCATACACACTTACTGTTTTATTTATTTAATTTTTTATTATTTTTTTAAACACACACACGCTTACTGTTTTATTTATTTATTTTATTTTTAATATATTTTTAGTTTTTAAACACACACATGCTTACTATTTTATTTATTTATTTATTTTATTTTTTATATATTTTAATTTTTAACACACACACGCTTACTGTTTTATTTAATTATTTTATTTTTTTTATTATTTTATTTTTTTAACATACACACACGTTTACTGTTTTATTATTTTATTTTATTTTTAATATATTATTATTTTTTTAACACACACCTGAAATATTTCTCTGTGATTTATTTACCAGGTAACCAGAGACTACCTGACAACAACACAGTGACCTACAGCAGCGTGAAAGCTTCCTCTTCTTCTGCTGGAGCCTCAGCTGATCCCAGCGACCTCTACGCCACCGTCAACTAACCAAACAGATAAGAGACCACAGTGTAGTTACAGCTCATATCATTACAGGTAATTTACACTGAGAACTGATAAATGTTTTATTATTTGAATTATTTTATGATAATATATGGGACATTTAGCTTGATGAACTTGCTGTGAGGCACTTTAATGTGCTAGTGCTGTGTTGTAGTTAAACATGTATTAGTTTTTACTGTTATTTCTGTATCAGCTGTTATTGTTTGATATGCAGTCATTTTAACATCTATATCTCTGTAGAGGTTTAACACCTCCAGAGCTCTTCACACCTTCAACAACTTCTTCTTCCTTTCATGTGGTGAAACGGGTCATTGACACAAATAAAGTGTGAACTTTTTGTGACAATGCTAAATGGTAAGTAAAGGCTGTTAAATGCTTCCTTTCTTAGCTCCTTTAGCAAAGGCTACACTGGACAGTTCTTTATGAAAGGAAAGGAGATAATGCTTTCCCACAATTCCTTGCAACAGCAGCCTTTAGAGCCACTCACCATTAGTTTCACCACGATAGACACCCATAAATGTACAGGAGCATCTAAAAAAATTACAATATCTTAGAAAAGTTTATTTGAACTGAACCAGACTGAGAGATTAAAGGATCAGGAAACATTTGCAGGTGTTTTGAATTGATTCTCAGGTCAATTTTTATATATTATATTTATAACTTTAATTATAATTATGAATTTAAAAAACTGAGATGCACCTGTAGAAACAACAGAGCATCTATTTAACAAATGTATAAAAATATCAAAAGCACCCATCCCAGGAAACTCTATATTTATGTTTGAGTATAATTCACTCAACTTTCTCTACTTGTATATTGATT
>NW_025737868.1:0-2597 GCF_021292245.1 Micropterus dolomieu
CTACATACAGATGGAATGGTTTAGAATAGTCTGGATTGCCCAGTGCTGGAGCAGAACGCAAATCCTGTTTTAGTGCTTGGAAGGCCCCTTCGGCTTCCTCAGTCCAGTATAACTGGGCTGATTTGACTGCCTGACCTGCTGCTCTTATCATAGCTCGTAATGGAGCTGTTTTTATTGCGTAATCGCAAATCCACGAGCGACTATACCCTGCCATGCCTAGAAATGAGAGCATTTGTCCTACTGTTTGTGGTTTTGGTATCTTAGCTATAGCCTCTATCTGTGAGTTGGCTATCAGTCTCTTGTCTCCACTCAGTTTTCTACCTAAATACTCTACTTCAGTCTGACAGAATTGAAGTTTGTCCTTGCTAACTTTGTGCCCTCCTTTGGCCAATGCTGACAATATCGTCATGGTATCCTCCTCACATTGTTGTTCTGATGAACTACATATGAAAATGTCGTCCACGTATTGAATCACAGTGCTTTCTACCTCTAGGTGTTGTAAATCTTGTGCCAGTACTCTGTTAAAAATTGCCGGACTTGAAACGAAACCCTGCGGTAGACGGCTATAAGTTATCTGGTGACCGTCAAATGTGAAAGCAAACAAGTACTGTGACTCTGGGTGTAGTGGCACACTGAAGAATGCAGAACACAAATCTATCACTGTGTACCATTGTGTGTTTGGTGGGATGTTAGAGAGCAAGGTGTGTGGGTCCGGAACGACAGGTACTTCTGCATCTACAATGACATTTATTTGTCTTAGGTCATGAACCAATCGGTAATCGTTTGAATGTGGCTTTTTGATTGGGAAGATCGGCGTGTTACAGGGACTCTGTGTTTTGACCAGGACCCCAGCCTTCATCAGACCCTCAATTGTAGGTCTGATCCCTTCCAAAGCATGCTGTTTCAGTGGATATTGTCTTTGGTATGGCAATGTGATGTCTTTTCTAAGTTTTATTTTTACTGGCTGTGCTGACTTGACTAGTCCTACATCTGTTTTGTGTTTTGACCACAGTTCCTGAGGTACTTGATCCAATAATGCTCTGTGCCTTTCTGTTACCATCATTAATAGAGGCAATTTCTTATCCTGTGGTCCCCTATCAACTATCACTTTTTCTGCTATTCCCTCATCGACTGCTGTCAGTGTTATTCTCATGCATTGTCTATCTGAGGCAATGTGTATGTTTGCATCATGTGTTTGTGTCCAATTTGGTATCTGTAATGCTCCCTTAACCATAGGTCCTAAATCATGGGACTCATAACCCTCTGACACAAGCAAGGTCACATGTGGGACAGAGCCCGAAACCGCGAACCAGTCTTGCAGTTCTGGTGGGAGGATAACAGCAGCCGCTGCTCCTTGTGGTCCTATGTACACATTTTGGACTGTCAGATAGTGCAGAGTCTTGTTAATCACTTCATCCCATAAGGTTTCATAATCTTGGTGTTGCTGTCTTTCATCATAATGGAGGGTGCAATGTAGTGGCAACTGGGGCCTCCTGCCAATTTCTCCTAGATGTGCTTTTGTAATCTGTGTTTCCCATAGTTGCTGCAGCCGGGAACGCAGCTGAAGTTTAATCCAATATACCTTGGGCATGACTCTGTATTTTTCTTTTACTTCTTCTTGGTATGTGTTGTGAATCAACCAGACGTACGTCAAAGAAGGTCAGATGGTGCCAAAAGAGGGAGGGAAGTTTCCCTCCCCGAGAGTTGACCTTTTCACATGTAAAACCCAGAGACATCGCCTGGTGTTGGTAAGGACCGAAAGAGACTCAATCAGACAATGAATCGCTTAAGGATTGTGTATTCAGAGAGCCTTAGTGAACCTTTCTAGCCGTAAAGGTGTCACTAAAGACAGTCCACAGGACAGGAAAAGGGGCGATCTGACCCCTTCTCCCTCCAGCAGAATGAGGCTCCAGCCTCATTCTGACTCTCTTCTCTCCACAGAACGGCTGAGCCATAAACCACCAATTCATTCTCTGATAACCTGTGCGATAAGCCAGGAATGCAGAGAAGAAAGACCATAAAAACCCCTGTTACTCGAACCAAGCAAGGTTCCAGTATAACTGTGTTTATTTTGTTTAAATAATAACCTTGCTAAGTGAGCAGCGGTTTTAGCCTCTGAGTTTAGTAAGTAATAACCCTGTTGTTATCCTTTAGTGATGTTTGAAGACTAGCAGACCCATAAGAAAGTAATCTTGAACTAGTTTTCTAACCTCTTTCTGTGTTGTCTTAAGTCATTCCTGTTACTCCCTAGTAATCACTGTCTATTCAATGATAACTAATGCATTAGTTAAATGTTTCATATACAATTTCTTACTAAATTATCCATGGAAACGCTCGTAGGCATCACCAGCCTCTCAGTTAAAGTGGAATGTCTACTCTTTTCTTGTGTGACGCGAGCGCCACCAAGGGGACAAGAAAGGTATAACACGCAAGTGTTTAAAGCTCGGCTTACACTGACAGAATTGTTAAGTAGGCCTAACTATCACCATGTAATTGCATAAACGAAATTTTACTGTAATGCTTACATCTAAATTGTCTCATGAGTTAAAACCAGTAACCAACAAGTATACTGAGGACATGTAATCAAGGTTTGTTTA
>NW_025737869.1:0-2583 GCF_021292245.1 Micropterus dolomieu
TCTAAATCAGAATCTGCTGTGACCCCCTTTGCCTTCAGACCGCATCGGTTCTTCTAGGTACACTTGGATATGAGGAGTTCTGAAGGTGGGTTGGCCCAAACCTCCTGGAGAACCCCCCACAGTCCTCGTGTGGATCCATGCAGCCTCAGCTGCTTCCGTCTCTTCCAAGTGATCCCAGACAGACCGGATGATGTTGATCAGGGGTCTGTGGGGGCCACACCATCACTTCCAGGGCTCCTTGTTCTTCTTCAGCTGACGGTCCACAGTCCTGTGTGCACCCGTAATGGTTCTGGGCTTTAGTTTCCTCGTGTGTCTCTAACTTGCCTTCCTGTCTTTGTGTTTGTCCTTGTGTCTCCGTTCATGCTGTTTCCTGTCTGACTTCAGTGACACTTGTTGGTTCCATGGACCTGTTTTACTGACCTGTGGGTCAGTTCACTGTGTGTTCTCGCTCTGGTTCTGGTTCTGGGACCTGTTGACAGTAACACACACCTGTTGACTCCCCCCTGCTGGTTCTGGAGCTGCTCTGTCTGGTGCTGGGTCAGGTCTGGTTATTACAACTACAACTAACGTGTTAGCTGTGATGATGTCATACCAGCTGACTGACAGTGATGTCATCAACACCAGCCAATAGAGAGGACCCAACACACACACAGTAACACAGTAACACACAGTAACACAGTAACACACAGTAACACACAGTAACACACACAGTAACACACAGTAACACACACAGTAACACACAGTAACACACAGTAACACAGTAACACACAGTAACACAGTAACACACAGTAACACACAGTAACACACACAGTAACACACAGTAACACAGTAACACACAGTAACACAGTAACACACAGTAACACACAGTAACACACACAGTAACACACAGTAACACACACAGTAACACACAGTAACAGAGTAACACACAGTTACACAGTAACACACAGTAACACAGTAACACACAGTAACAGAGTAACACACACAGTAACACACAGTAACACACACAGTAACACAGTAACACACACAGTACACAGTAACACAGTAACACACACAGTAACGCAGTAACACACAATAGCACAGTAACACACACAGTAACACACAGTAACACAGTAACACACAGTAACACACAGTAACACAGTAACACACAGTAATACACAGTAACACACAGTAACACACAGTAACACACAGTAACACACACAGTAACACACACAGTAACACAGTAACACACAGTAACAGAGTAACACACACAGTAAACACAGTAACACACACAGTACACAGTAACACAGTAACACACACAGTAACGCAGTAACACACAATAGCACAGTAACACACACAGTAACACACAGTAACACAGTAACACACAGTAACACAGTAACACACAGTAATACACAGTAACACACAGTAACACAGTAACACACAGTAACACACAGTAACACACACAGTAACACACACAGTAACACACAGTAACACACACAGTAACACAGTAACACACACAGTAACACAGTAAAACACAGTAACACACACAGTACACAGTAACACAGTAACACACAGTAACAGAGTAACACACACAGTAACACACAGTAACACACACAGTAACACACACAGTAACACAGTAACACACACAGTACACAGTAACACAGTAACACACACAGTAACGCAGTAACACACAATAGCACAGTAACACACACAGTAACACACAGTAACACAGTAACACACAGTAACACACACAGTAACACACACAGTAACACACAGTAACACACACAGTAACACAGTAACACACACAGTAACACAGTAACACACAGTAACACACACAGTACACAGTAACACAGTAACACACACAGTAACACAGTAACACACACAGTAACACAGTAACACACAGTAACACAGTAACACACACAGTAACACACAGTAACACAGTAACACACAGTAACAGAGTAACACACAGTAACACACAGTAACACACACAGTAACACACACAGTAACACAGTAACACACAGTAACACACACAGTAACACACACAGTAACACAGTAACACACACAGTAACACAGTAAAACACAGTAACACAGTAACACAGTAACACACACAGTACACAGTAACACAGTAACACACACAGTAACACAGTAACACACACAGTAACACAGTAACACACAGTAACACAGTAACACACAGTAGCACAGTAACACACACAGTAAAACACAGTAGCACAGAAACACAGTAACACACACAGTAACACACACAGTAACACAGTAACACACAGTAACACAGTAACACACACAGTAACACAGTAACACACACAGTAACACACACAGTAACACACACAGTAACACAGTAACACACAGTAACACAGTAACACACAGTAACACAGTAACACACAGTAACACACACAGTAACACACAGAGTAACACACACAGTAACACAGTAACACACAGTAACACAGTAACACACAATAGCACAGTAACACACACAGTAACACACAGTAACACAGTAACACACAGTAACACAGTAACACACAGTAATACACAGTAACACACAGTAACACAGTAACACACAGTAACACACAGTAACACACACAGTAACACACA
>NW_025737869.1:2603-4589 GCF_021292245.1 Micropterus dolomieu
CTAACACTAACACACAGTAACACACACACACACACACAGAGTAACACACACAGTAACACAGTAACACACAGTAACGCAGTAACACACAATAGCACAGTAACACACACAGTAACACACAGTAACACAGTAACACACAGTAACACACAGTAACACAGTAACACACAGTAATACACAGTAACACACAGTAACACAGTAACACACAGTAACACACAGTAACACACACAGTAACACACAGTAACACACACAGTAACACAGTAACACACACAGTAACACAGTAAAACACAGTAACACACACAGTAACACAGTAACACACACAGTAACACAGTAACACACAGTAACACAGTAACACACAGTAGCACAGTAACACACACAGTAACACACAGTAGCACAGAAACACACAGTAACACAGTAACACACAGTAACACACAGTAACACAGTAACACACAGTAACACAGTAAACACACAGTAACACAGTAACACACACAGTAACACAGTAAAACACAGTAACACAGTAACACACACAGTACACAGTAACACAGTAACACACACAGTAACACAGTAACACACACAGTAACACAGTAACACACACAGTAACACAGTACACACAGTAACACAGTAACACACAGTAACACACACAGTAACACAGTAACACACACAGTAACACAGTAAAACACAGTAACACAGTAACACACACAGTACACAGTAACACAGTAACACACACAGTAACACAGTAACACACACAGTAACACAGTAACACACAGTAGCACAGTAACACACACAGTAAAACACAGTAGCACAGAAACACAGTAACACACACAGTAACACACACAGTAACACAGTAACACACAGTAACACACAATAACACACAGTAACACAGTAACACACACAGTAACACAGTAACACACAGTAACACAGTAACACACAGTAACACAGTAACACACACAGTAACACAGTAACACACACAGTAACACACACAGTAACACAGTAACACACAGTAACACAGTAACACACAGTAACACAGTAACACACACAGTAACACACAGAGTAACACACACAGTAACACAGTAACACACACAGTAACACACAGAGTAACACACACAGTAACACAGTAACACACACAGTAACACACAGAGTAACACACACAGTAACACAGTAACACACAGTAACACAGTAACACACACAGTAACACACAGTAACACAGTAACACACACAGTAACACAGTAACACAGTAACACACAGTAACACAGTAAACACACAGTAACACAGTAACACACACAGTAACACAGTAACACACACAGTAACACAGTAACACACAGTAACACAGTAACACACAGTAACACAGTAACACACAGTAACACACAGTAACACAGTAACACACACAGTAACACACACAGTAACACACAGTAACACACACAGTAACACACACAGTAACACAGTAACACACACAGTAACACAGTAACACACAGTAACACACAGTAACACACTAACACACACAGTAGCACAGTAACACTGTAACACACACAGTAACACAGTAACACAGTAACACACACAGCAACACACAGTAACACAGTAACACACAGTAACACAGTAACACACAGTAGCACAGTAACACACACAGTAGCACAGTAACACAGTAACACACACAGTAACACAGTAACACAGTAACACAGTAACACACACAGTAGCACAGTAACACACACAGTAACACAGTAACACACAGTAACACACAGTAACACACACAGTAACACAGCAACACACAGTAACACAGTAACACACAGTAACACAGTAACACACAGTAGCACAGTAACACACACAGTAACACAGTAACACAGTAACACACAGTAACACAGTAACACACACAGTAACACACAGTAACACACACAGTAACACACACAGTAACACAGTAACACACAGTAGCACAGTAACACACACAGTAACACAGTAACACAGTAACACACACAGTAACACACAGTAACACACACAGTA
>NW_025737870.1:0-1468 GCF_021292245.1 Micropterus dolomieu
GGATTTGAAGAAGCAGAAGCATGAAAGTGACGGCTGTAGAATGGAGTTTAATTTATATAGTGAATTCCTCAACCTTTCTGACACATCAACGCTACATGGGGGGAATTCACTTAGGCCAGACTGAGGTCTTCTGTAGGCTGTGACTACCCAGTTGCTGTAAATGTTTGCTAGAGTAATACCTCTCCCTATTAGATAAGTTGCAGGTCTAAAGAAGGCTATTTAATTACACTAATTACTGTTACTGCACTGTGGATTGGTTCAGAGTGTGATTTTGCTCTGTAGTTTGGCTTGCATACAAACATAAATATGTAAGCTGTTGATAAGGATCCTGTTAAAAGTGGCTACTGTCTGAATTTAATAACTTGATGGTGGAAGGATTAAAAGATAAATGTCACAGTGTCCCTGTTAATGCTGTTGCACCTGCATATTCTTCTATTCATTGACCAGATGGATATTCAAAGATATTTAAGGAGAGAGAGAAGCAGGAGATTGGCAGGGCAGCTGATTCTGAGGGAGCTGGGGTTATGGGGTCAGTAGGCCACTGGTCTGCAGGTTAGTAGTGGTCTGCAGGTCAGTAGTGGTCTGCAGGTTAGTAGTGGTCTGCAGGTCAGTAGTGGTCTGCAGGTCAGTAGTGGTCTGCAGGTTAGTAGTGGTCTGCAGGTCAGTAGTGGTCTGCAGGTTAGTAGTGGTCTGCAGGTCAGTAGTGGTCTGCAGGTCTAAGGAAATGTGGAGCTGCTTTGTTTTCTTCTAACAATAGGCATTTGTTGCAGGTCTGGGCACCAAAGCATAGCCTAAACAAAATTATTTCATGATATTTATTATATTTCCTTTATTCTGACCAATGTAACTTTCTGCATTTATTGACTGTAATAAATTTAATAAATATGTAGATGTTGCCTAAATGTAGGCTGGGCTACATGATCATATATCCACAGGTACTGAATAACACATATAATAAATATAAATGAAATAATAAATGAATAAATATGATAAATGAAAGCACTACATATAGTTATCGTTACTTGATTGTATGTAAGCCAAACAACAGAGTAAAATCACACGTATTGAACCAATCTAGTGCAGTACATTAACAATAATTAAATAGCATTCTTTGGACCTGCAACTTATCTAACAGAGGGAGGAATTAGATATACCTTTATCACACATTTACATGAGCAGCTGGATAGTATTTAAGTCACAGTCTAAAGAAGGGATCAATATTATAAAACCTTCAAAACTGCCGTAAATCTTTGTGGCAAACTTGAAACAAGGTGTTGGAAACATTCCTCAGAGACTTTGGTCCATATTGACATGATAGCATCACACAGTTGCTGCTGATTTGTCAGCTGCACGTCCATGATGCAAATTTCCCGTTCCACCACATCTCAAAGGTGCTCTGTTGGATTAAGATCTGGTGACTGTGGAGGCCATTGGAGTACAGTGAACTCATTGTCATGTTCAGAAACCA
>NW_025737871.1:0-1398 GCF_021292245.1 Micropterus dolomieu
CACTACTGACACTAAATGTAGAATGCTGACTTTCATCTAAGAATACTGACACTAAACTCAGAATGCTGACTTTAATCTCAGAACTCTGACACTACTGACACTAAATTTAGAATGCTGACTTTCATCTCAGAATGCTGACACTACTGACACTAAATTTAGAATGCTGACTTTCATCTCAGAATGCTGACACTACTGACACTAAATGTAGAATGCTGACTTTCATCTAAGAATACTGACACTAAACTCAGAATGCTGACTTTAATCTCAGAACTCTGACACTACTGACACTAAACTTAGAATGCTGACTTTCATCTCAGAATGCTGACACTACATATAGAATGCTGACTTTCATCTAAGAATGCTGACACTACTGACACTAAATTAAGAATGCTGACTTTCATCTCAGAATGCTGACACTAAATTTAGAATGCTGACTTTAATGTCAGAACTCTGACACTACTGACACTAAATTAAAAATGCTGACTTTCATCTCAGAATGCTGACACTAAATTTAGAATGCTGACTTTAATTTCAGAACTCTGACACTACTGACACTAAACTTAGAATGCTGACTTTCATCTCAGAATGCTGACACTACTGACACTAAATTTACAATGCTGACTTTCATCTCAGAATACTGACACTAAATTTAGAATGCTGACTTTAATGTCAGAACTCTGACACTACTGACACTAAACTTAGAATGCTGACTTTAATCTCAGAATGCTGACAGTACGGACATCAAATTTAGAATGCTGACGTAAATCTCAGAATGCTGACAATAAATTTAGAATGCTGACTTTAATGTCAGAACTCTGACACTACTGACACAAAATTTAGAATGCTGACTTTCATCTCAGAATGCTGACACTACATATAGAATGCTGACTTTCATCTCAGAATACTGACACTACTGACATTAAATTTAGAATGCTGACTTTCATCTCAGAACTCTGACACTAAATTTAGAATGCTGACTTTCATCTCAGAATACTGACACTAAATTCAGAATGCTGACACTACTGACACTAAATTTAGAATGCTGACTTTAATCTCAGAATGCTGACACTGAACTCAGAACTGACACTAAATTTAGAATGCTGACTTTAATCTCAGAATGCTGACATTAAACTCAGAATACTGACACTTTCTTAGAATGCTGACTTTAATCTCAGATCTCTGACACTACTGACACTAAATTTAGAATACTGACTTTAATCTCAGAACTCTGACACTACTGACACTTTCTTAGAATGCTGACTTTAATCTCAGAATGCTGACACTGAACTCAGAACTGACACTAAATTTAGAATGCTGACTTTAATCTCAGAATGCTGACATTAAACTCAGAATACTGACACTTTCTTAGAATGCTGACTTTAATCTCAGATCTCTGAC
>NW_025737872.1:0-2183 GCF_021292245.1 Micropterus dolomieu
GAGATTCTGTGGTGGTTAAGGACTTCAGAAGAAAAGCACTGGAAGGCGCAGAGGTGGAAAGGTGCTCCTGACAACATACACAGCGGTAAAAGTGGCGGAAAGAACTACGTGGATTCCCGCCAGCCACTGCAGGAAGGTGCCTGCACCAGTACAACAACAGATCAACAAGCGTGCACAATCAGCACCTTGTGTTGTGAGTGAAGGAGGGATTGGGAACGCTTAGGCCCCCTTTGTCTCGGACTCACAGGCTGTTAGACAGCAAACATCAACACAAGGGAGCTGGTGGGAAAACTCCTGGTCTCACCACTGCTGAGAGTGAGTAGCATGGTTGTCTCTGGAAGGAGACGTCATGGGACCCAGTCAGACACCCAAATATTTGTGAGCCTACGAGGATCAACACTGATGTTTGCTGCCATTGCAACAGCATTAACAGTGCCTCTGTTGCCGTTCTTGCATCACAAGCATGATGCACAAAAGCCACCACAACAGAACACCACAGTGAACTACAGGCATTGACATCAAATAGCAGTGTTAGAGGCAAGAGAAGCACCAGAAGAGGCTGGGCTGCTGGGCTAATGTTTAATAACTCCTGTTGTATGTTTGTGCCCAACAATACAGCTCCAGATGGTTCGGTGAACTGAGTGCTGGAAGGACTGCGTTCCCTACGAGAAGAACTTGCAGAGAACTCTGAAGTAGACACTAACACGTTCGACCGGTCTGATTCTGTATTTGCTAAATAAAAGGCCTCAGTGATGCCCATGCTAGCAGGTCTAATGATTGCTGTAGCTCTCTGTGGATGCTGCATTATTCCATGTGCCAGAGGTCTGATTGTAGGAGCTATTGAGAAATGTGTCTCCATTCAAATGATCACACTCCATGAACAAGAATAACATGCCACTGTGATGACAGGAAGGACCCAGATTCTTTTTCTCTGTTAAACTGCTGTAGATCACATCATGATGACTTTCTATGACCTGATGATCTTTTTGTAATGTTGTATATACTTGAGTGATCAAAGAATGATCACAAGGGAGGAGTATGTGATGGAAATGTGATATTTTACTGTGTTACTGTTTCACCCTGCATGCTTCATCAGAATAGACCAGTGTTTCACTGTGTGGTGTTTTATTATTTTATTATGTTAGAGCTGGGAAAGATGCTCATTAGAGAGTTTTCTTATCAGACTGTCCTTGATAGGCCTTCATCTCAGGACAGCTGGTCCCTACTCCCTCCCTCCCTTGGATAGCTGCATAATACCCTTACATTATAAAGTCACCTGCTTCTTCACTGGCTCTTTGTTACACTCTGCAGACTGTTTGGACATATTTCCATTTTAAGGGGTACTATCTGCAATGGAAAACGGGGCACGGCCAAACCGAGCCAAGCCGGTACTGGTAATGGAAAAACGCCAAAAGACACCAGAGACAAAATAAAAACATGTCATGAAACAACAATTCAGTGATTCAAACTGGACTCAGCACAACTCCAACATCAGTTCATCATTAACAACAGAACACGTCTTTATACATCTGGGGCTTACCTGAGCAGGTGAGATCCAGGATGAAGGAAGAGGAATCTGATGATACACACTCCCTCAGAGCAGATCCAGACTGAACACAGTCAGAGCTGATCCACCACACAGGTCTGAATACAAACTTCGTTCTCTGTCCTACAGAAACAGCAGAGCCACAGTCCAGATCTCTACAGACAACAGCTGCTGTCTTCAGGATCCAGTCAGAGTCACTCACTGGTCTCCAGTCTCCCAGATATTTCAGCTCCAGTGTTCCTGCACAGCGACTGGCTCCTCCCACCAACCTGACAGGCTCTGAACAGAAACCAGAGAGTCATCAGTAAAACAATAAAGTGAGTTTCATCAGAAGAGAAATGAAGCAAATCAAAGCTGCAGCTCCTCTTCTACCTGAGCAGGTGAGTCCAACAGCTTTTCCAGGTGAGCAGGTGTTTCTAGCTGAGCCTGAGCTTCTACAGTCCAGGAGAGCAGACTCATGGCCTCCACACTGGAACTCTTTGGTCCACATCGGAGCCTCCACTTCTCCATAGAGCGCCCCCTGGAGGACTGAAGGAGCCCCACAGCCGAGCTCCCTACAGACCACCTCTGCATCCTGCTGGTCAAAGTCAGCTTCACACACTGAGGACCACCACTGGTTAGACTGGTTAGACTGGTT
>NW_025737873.1:0-12633 GCF_021292245.1 Micropterus dolomieu
AAACACCGCTGCTGTTCCAGCTCACCTACAGCTAGATAGAATTCATCGTCTCTACTCTGACTGCTACACCAGCCTGCACTCGAAGCAACAGTTAGCTGTATGCTAAGTAGGTAGCTACCGTTAGCTGTATGCGTAGGTAGCTACGTTTGCTAGCGATGAAAGAAACATCAAAATGATAAAAGACACATTACCTGTCCAGCAGAAATAAAGCCACCACGGTGTGTGTCAGCCCCTCGGTGTTCCTCAGTTGTTACTATCGTTGAAAAGCCATGCAGGTATCACCCACCGGTCTGAACGCTTTGCTCGTCGGGTCTGAAAGCTGACCGGGTGCGTTCACGGGGGCAGCTCCTGTAGCAGCAGGGCTGGTAGCCATGGCTGCGAGGCAGAGTGACAGTCAGCCAGCCAATCATTGCATTCGGTCCGAATGGAACGAGTGGCTTTACTGCAGCCCTGAGAGGACTACAGACAGCCGATTTTTATACTCTCTTTATCAGTGCACCTAACTTTTTAATATGCATTGGTGTATATAGACAGTTTCAACAAATATGACAAAAAGTGTTTTAGAAGCAACTTGCCTACCCTGCCTTTAATGGTAATTGTTGGCGATTCACACACTTTGTACTTTAATGACTTTCTCCTACAGAATTAGTCAGGAAGTTGTTATAACTTAAGTGTACATGCTCGCATCTGCACCAAATTTGATATGGACAATAACAGTCAATGCTATCATTCACTCAATGTCATAGTGCTGTCTGCTGGCATCAGGAAATGTCACGTTTAACGCTATGATAAAGTACTCCTAAGTTGGCTATTTCAACTTCAAAACTGTGCCAGAAAAAACACATTGACGATGCTATGTTCTAAAACTTGTGAAATTTTGTTTATTGGTGTGGCGGTGGCGTGGCAGTGAAGTTCCAGTCTTCAAAATGACACAGGAAGTTGTTGTAACTTGACTACATGCTTAGATCTGTACCAAATTGTACATGTTTTATAAGAGTCCCGCCCTGAACACGTACATGCCAACATTCACCCATACTCATAGTGCCACCCGCTGCTAACAGCAAATGACCTTCAACGAAGCAGGCCCCGTGGCATTTCACCTCATGTCCAGACATAGCAGCATCTTGGAGTGATGCCCTAAACCCAACAGGAACTTTTCTGAAAGTGCATTTTTGGATGATTTACACACTGTACAGTCTAAACCCATTGACGATTAACTGTTGGACAAATGGTTAAATTTTGTGAAACGGCCTGCCCATGGTGTGGCGTCCAAAATAGATGATTCACCATGAAACAGGAAGTTGTTGTAACTGTAGTGTATGCTTGAATCTGCACCAAACTTCACATGGTTGATAAGCGTCCCACCCTGAACACATCTACAAGCCAATATTCACTTGTAGTCACAGTGCCACCTGCTGGCAACAGGAAGTGACTACTTTTATGCTGTGATGAACCACTTCTTGCAGGTGGGCTATATCTACTTCAAAACACATTGATGGTGTCATGTTGTAAAGCATGTGAGTTTTCCTTCAACGGCGTATCTGTGGCGTGGTGGCGAAGTTCCATGCTTTGCCGTGAAAAAGGAAGTCATCATAACTTCACTGAACATACTCAAATCTGTACCAAACTTTACGTGCTTGATAAATGTCCCGCCCCAAACACATCTACACACCAATATTAATTTATAGTGGTAGTGCCACCTACTGGCAAGAGAAGTAAGTGCTGTGTGACACTTATCATGCGATTGAAATTAAATTTTCACAATGTGTTCCTCACTTGACGTACTGAGACATAATGTATTGTTACCGGATGCACTTTACACAAGAAGTGACGTTTAAGTCCTCTGTACAGCATCCAAAGCTCTTGGTAAATTCAGAGCTGCGCCGTCAGAGCTGTGGTAGAGTGCGGACATGTCACGCCCACAAGGGCCCGCCCAACGCTGCTTGCAGCTTTAATTATTATTATTATCATTATTAGGGCTGAATGATTAATCATTTTCAAATCAAAATTTTTATTTGAAAGAATGCGATTAGCTAATCGTGAAGACAGTAGGTTAATTATACAGTGATTCTGACCCAGCAGATTGTCATCCTTGTGTGACAGACTTGCTCACCAATGTAAATGTAAATGCTCCATATTTGTATAGCGCCTTTCTAGTCTTTTCGACCACTCAAAGCGCTTTTACACTACATCTGCATTCACACACATTCATTCACTGAGCCCAAGCGCTCAAAGAGAAACTAACATTCACACACATTCATACACTGAGCCTAAGTGCTCAAACAGAAACTAACATTCACACACATACACGGGCGGAACAGCTGCCAGGGACAATTTGGGGCAAATACAGTATCTTGCCCAAGGACACTTCGACATGCAGCCTGGGGGAGCTGGGATTGAACCGCCGACCTTCTGAATCCGCTCTACCTCCTGAGCCACAGCCACCCCAATCACAAGATCCATGCACCTCCTGTTAGGATCCTACTCACTAATCAGAGCGCGCACAGGGTGTGTACATTTTACAACAAAACATGAAACTAGAATAAAACTTGGGATAATGGCTTAGCCAAACCGACACAAGGCTGAAGTGTTTCAGCAGAGAGTTTAGCCTGTTGTTGTTGACATGTTAATTTGTCATTTTGTGTGCTTCAACTACAGATAACAGCTTTCTTTAAACCGGTTTTCTTCCGCTCTCAGCAAGGCTACAGATACAAGCTGTTGTGAGTCAGCTTACAAAAATAATAACTCTTAAATGAGCATATTCTTTCAATCACTATGAAACATAATAATAATAATGAACTTTATTTATACAGCACCTATCAAAATAGTTACAAAGTGCTTTACATGTTTATAAGTGACCTCCACTGGCTACCCGTGGCCTCCAGAATCAGATTCAAGTCACTAATGCTTGCATACAGAGTGACTACTGAGTCTGCACCATCTACCTAAACTCCATAATACAAGTTTACATTCCTTCTCGGCCGCTACACTCCTCCAACGAACGCCGCTTGGCTCTGACATCCCTTCACACAATCCCAGTCCCGGTTGTTAGCATCTGTGACACCACGATGGTGGAGCGAGCTACCAGAGATATCAGAGCAGGGGCGTCCCTCTCTAACTTCAAGAAGCTCTTGAAAACTCGAACACTTCCTCTTATAACACCTCTAACTCCTAACCTCTAACATGCACTTCCTGTGCTCTTCTTCTTCTATCCCCTACAATTATCTTGTTTTGATTGCACTTGTTGTTAACTCTTACTTCCTTCCCTAGGTATTTACCCCATTGATGTGATATGTACTATGAGCTCTTACTAGTATTTATTGCTGCTCTTACTTGTATGTATTGTCAGTTGTAGATCTGTATTTGATGCTTTGTTGATGCTTGTATGTTGTTCCTCAAATGTAAGTCGCTTTGGATAAAAGCGTCTGCCAAATGAGTAAATGTAAATGTAAACTGAAGCTGGTGATGACACTCCGAACAGTCATGGAAACAATTATGGCACTTACAGCTTCACTCATTGTCACCTCCCAAAAACACCCCCCGTAATCTAACAGACGCAATTCATGCAAAAAAGACGGCTTCACAGGAGCAGTAGGTGCAATTGATGGCACTATAAACTTTTTTATCTTTCATTTATTATTGTGTATATCATAATGTACTATCTTGAAAATTCTTTATTGTCAAATGTCTGTTGAACATAAACTCCTCTTAGGAATTTCACCATTCAATGTGAATTTAAATTCTTAAATAAGGAAATCTATTCAGTGATTGGTCCTTGCCTACATCGTCATCCAAAAATCCTGTCAGCACTAACACGGACACATAAGATTTAGTCCAGCACTTCAATCAAATTAGGACTATGAAGCTTGGTAAGTAACTTTTAAGCGCAGCTTTGAGCCAAGAATTATTTTACTCTTAAGTCAATTCTTAGCAGTGTTCTCACGAGTAAATCTGAGAAGCTTGATCTCCTGCATGGAAGTCAGACGCGCCACACCCATCCACAACCAACCAACCGACCCTCCACAGCCTTACTTTCCTCCTAGCTACATGAAGGGCACACTACTTGAACACTGGATTTGGATGTAAATCGAATCTAATATGAACTGAGTTGTTGGGATATTGGGCTGAGCCATTACCACGCAGGAGAAAGCCCCTAGAGCTTCACTGCCGATGAATCTATGGTTAAGTCAGTGAAGTCAGGACATGCTGAAAAGCTGTTGAAGTCAAATTTAGCCAACTTTGACTCCTGTCCTTTTCAGTTTTTTCCAGCAGGGCAATAGCAGCAGCACGTCAGCAGTCTTTTTTGACATGACCTTCTCAGTGAGAACACGAATTACCAGACAACAGCAAAGAAAGTCGAGTTGTACTGAGATACCACAACATTAAGTGTTGTTTCGAGGTTTCACAGAGGTGTAGGCCAAAATTATGGACCCTGCACACCCGTGGGCCCCTCCCCGTATCCACGGCTATGCATTGTAGTATCTTTGTGAGCCCCCCTCAAGAGATGGCCTGCATACTCAGTCCCCTTTGTCCCCCAAGTCCTACGCCTCTGTGTATTCAGATATATAATATTCAGAAAATAACACTTTCTGCACCTCAAGCTTAATCAGCTGGCTGAAAGCAAGACATCTTAAGCATGACAACCAAATCAAACTTCCACAAAGAGTGTTACATTCTCATCATGATTAAATACTGATCCACGTACAAATTTAGAGTGTAAAAGACAAAGAGTATACAATACAATGAGTCAACACTAGCAAGTGGCAGGATGAATCAGCAGCTGACAGCTTAAACGTCCTGTTTGAAGGGGCACATTCTAATTTCTGGTGAATTAAGTATATTTGTGTAGTTGTTAAAAATAGAAAAATTGCAAACCTCACTCAATGGTGATGGCTCAATGGGTAAGACATGCCTTTGGTGTGAGAGACCTGGGTTCAATCCCCCACTGTGATCCATCCACCAATGTGTCCCTGAGAAAGAGGTGCTCCAGAGGTGTGCAACCTCTGATATGTATAGCAATTGTAAGTCTGGCACTTTGGTACCATGAATGACACAAAAATACACTGAACACCCAATAATGAATTTATTAGCTCTGACATCAGTACAAAACCGCTGGGTCAGAACAAGACCTTCTGGAGTCCTGATGACGATCCAATGAGGTCAAAGCACTGACTTGTTAATGAATTCACTATATACTGTATGAGTCATTACACTGTAGATATGACTCAGGCTGACTCAGTGTCTTCCTGCTGAAAGGTAAGAAGATGCAAGCACATTACTGGCTCATCAGTCTCCCTGTGCTTTCTTTGTCACCCTCAGCGTATGAAAGGTGGAATGCACCCCCTGACGGATTTTGTTGCGTTTCCAGCTCCCACACTAATGCAGGCACGAAAACTCCAGATGAGAAACTTTCACCACCACTTTTTTATTAAGCAAGACAAGGAAAACCAGGGGCCTCATTTACAATCAACTGACTTACGATCAATACAATCAATCAATCACTTACACCCACGCCTGTGGTGAACCTTTAGCTTTATGAACAATGTGACAGGGAATATCAATTAAAGGTGTTCTGAATTAAAATCAGGATGGTAGAAAATTACTTTTCACTATCGTCTCCAAAGAAATGTTCTGTTATGTGCGCCGATTTAGCCCCTAATCTGGGAAAAGAAGACACGCTGTAATCATGCAATACCCCTATCTGTCCAAGCTCTGTCCCCTTTGGGATTCCTTGCTACTGGGACATTCTAGAGGAGATCCAGAGTTCATAGCCAACTTTTAACCACATAATGTGACACGTGATCGAGGCAATTCCACAGGCTTTGTCCATGAGGTACGTTAGTTTCTCCTTTACAGCCGACAAACAGGCATGCGTCAAAGCCAAGTTTGTCCACTCATTTAATTTACCAGTGGATGTAGGTGTATTTGATTGCACGCATATTGCCTTATGCGCACTGTCTGTAGATAAACATGTGCATTATATGTTAACAGGAAGAATTTGAATTCATTGAATGATCGGATCATCTGCGATGTCAATGTGCAACTACTCAATGTATGCTCCAAGTGGCCAGGGTCTACACAAAACTCATTCACGCCTGCATCTAGAAGAATCTGAATGTGGCGAGGGGTGGCTTCTGAGTGAGTTCTTTTATTTTTCGGTTTTACCCTATTGAGCTGATTATTACGTTCATCCATTTATCAATTCATCCAAACAGGCTTTGACCAGCAGCAATGATCCGGGTCAGCCTCCTTATCCACCCACCTGCATGTACACATATACAAACACACATGCATAAAATCACCTTAAAATTAAATCAGAATGATGGTAATTTGCACTGGCTGTCAGACAGGTCGTGGTCAGAGGCGTCAGTAGCCTGTCATCATGATCTCACCACTGTGAAACATGCCACAGAGTGCAGCCTCTCAGCGCTCTGGCCGGATATTACTGAGCTGATGCATGTCCAATTAACACAATGATATCATATGGCTGACATGGTCTTCAAAAATTAACAACTTACTGGGAAAAGACGACATACTGCAACAGTTGACTCACATGAGATTAAAGAGATATGAATGTACAGCAGTACTTGACTTTCTCTTGCGTGTCTCCAATTTGTGTGTGATCAAAATCACAACTAAGCCTTTACAGCACTAGTAAGCCCCTGGGCATGAAGCAGTTGAATAACCAAATCCTATTTGAGATGTATTTTCAATATATGGTGGCTAAATTTAAATTAAGGCAATTATTTTATATATACATACTTGTATTTAGGGTTTCTACAAGGTAAATATATTTGTCACAATACAACAGGTTGTAGAGTGAAATTGAGTTTGTAACTCCCTGTGGCTACAATATACATTAATATACAAGCAATTACAAAATGTTACAGAAAATTGTTATATCATTTATATATTTCTCATACTGCCCACTGCTTCAGCAGCTCTTGTCACCATCTTTCTGAACACTCAGTTTTAGCTACTGTCTCTTTAAAAGCTCAAACTCTGGAGCGGATGCGGACAGCTGCGGACAGCTGCTTTGTTGGCCCAGCTTGTACAAACCTTTCATGGTTCCACTTTCACAAATGTGAAAATTGTTGCTTTTCCTTTTTATTATTATTAATTTATTCGTAATAATTTGAGCTGTATGAGCTTTGTGCTGTTGGTTAGACAAAGCAAGCATTGTGAAGGTGTCACTTTGGGTTCTAGATAATTGTGATGGCATTTCTCACTTTTTTCAGAATTTCAAAAATGGATTAATGGAGATCCTGCTTTTATATTATTGCATGACTAATAACAATAACCTAATATATAATAGTATAGCAGTCGTACACTTTAATTTCTGTAATAATTACTTTAATTTTAATACTTTAAGGACATTTTCCCAATTATATTTATATCCCGATTATACTTACTTTTATTTTCAATGCAGTATTAGTACTTTTACTTAAGTAAAGGATCTGAATACTTTGTCCACCAGTGTGACACACACACACACACACACAAACACACACATAATTGAGTAACTTGAATTATTGATGTAAGGGCAGCCTGTTTATAATGAATGCCATTATTTAATAAATAGGCTAGTTTGCCTACTGTATTTTGTTTCTGTTTATTGTCCCAGCAACCCATGACAAACAACCATACTAATAGTACTTTTTACTTTTGTACTTTGACATGTATGTATTTAAATCAAAGACTTCTACTTTTAGTGGAGAAATATTTAGCGAGGGGATATGTAGTCTGTACTGTTCACTCTCTCTCTGATAATAACCAATTTTTGCTTGTGACTAAGATCGTATATTTTAGTGCGAGTCTAGCCTACTAGCTTTAAAGCATGATTAGGACACCTCCATAATAATTTGGCACTGAATCCAGACAAATACAGTGATCCATTGGTGCCAAACCACTGCAATGGAGTTAACAAGTGTAACCGCAGTTGTTGCCTTGATTTACTACTAGTTTTCACCTCCCGGCTAATGCTAATCTGTATCTCTCCTCATTTAATTCTCCATTTTCAGATAATGCTTACTTGTGAAATGTGTTATATTTCCTCAATGCTGCTGCATACATTATTATTCTATGATCCAATTTTCTGACTAACAATAAAACACACTGAACATGATGCAGAACAGCATAAAAAAATGCATCAAATTGGTTATGCATCCACATTGCGGTGCTACTGACAGTGCTGTCACTCTTCCTCCAACGTTTCGTTATTAACAGCCCACATTTGTCATCTCTCTAAATGACAAAATGGATATTACATTGAAGTGACAACTAGATGGCATGTGGCACAAAGAATGCTGCTATGGAAATTAGATTTTTGTTATGTAAAACAGGCTATTCTTACTGGTGAAAATGCATGAATGTGCTGAAATCGGTCTGTTGAGCACTAGAGTCCGCCTCCTGCTGAGTGTGCCGTGTTGAAAAGCTGCAGCCACATCATGATTAATGCAAGACCTGGTCAGACAGTGTCATTGATCCAGCTGTATGTGCATGTGTCTCAGGCACTGTATATTGACAGAAGCATGCATATACAGCATATGTGGGAGCTAGTGTGTGATTGTGTACTCATGTGAGTCAGTTTCCTGTTTATGTGTGTGTGTGTGTGTGTGTGTGTGTATGCGTGTATATGTGTGTATATGTGTGCGCTAGTGGGGCTTGTCTGAATGTCAGCCGGAACGAGTGAGTTGCTGCTGCTGCTGCTGCCAGTGGCACCGCTGTGGTCTCCACGGTAACCCCTGTTTAAAGGCTGCTATGCTGCTATGCTGCTCTACGGAGACACAGAGGCAGGCTGGCATTATGGGATGTTGAGCTGCACAAAGGCATCACAGAGCAGAGAGATGGGAAATAGGTACAGCATTATAACAGTTACATCTGATCAGAGCCTAGTCTCTCTATTTGTGCATTGAGTTCCCTCCTTCAATATTGGCAGCTGCCTTGTTGTTTTGTTATCTGTTATTTTCTTTTCAGGTAGCTAATGTGATTTGTCTTATTGGTCCTGCAGAACAAGAAGGCTGCTGTAAAACATTTTAGAGGGCCTTTCTCACGGGTGTAATTAATAACATTAACGATGTTCAGTTCAGATGTTCAGACGTTCAGTTTAGGAGCTCCAGAGCTCTGGTATTGTGCATGCTGTCTTGCTGACATGGCTTTACTGGGACACCGCAAAATGGAATGGTTTCATGGAATGGTTCATTTTATTAGTAATACCTGTGCTTTTCCTGCTATGTCAGGTTAAAATGTCCAATGTCTAACAGGTTTATTGAGCAAATCCAGGATAGTAACAGTGTTAATCAAGTAGTAATGAATGGAGAAATATATAATATATATTTATATATAGTATAATAAATTTATACCTAGGAAACATTTTCTAAATCTGTTTTTTCCCCCTGATCAACTCAACTAACGTGTATATTCAGTATCTGCAGATGCAGTGTTTATCAATCGTCTTGAAACTGATAAACATATTTGAAGTAGTATAATAATAAGGTACTTGGAAATGACACCCAATACTGTATAAAAATAAGGAATTTAAAGCTGCAAATTGCAATGGGTGTGCAGCGATCTCTCCTGCCCAACCAAAACCATCCAGATGAGTCCACATGATCTGCAATGAAGCGTTGAGGAAAATAAACCAGTAAATAAATCAGTGTAAATCATTTTTAGAAATAGGACACATTTTGTAAAGCCATATTAGCTGTGATGAGGGCATTTATATGTTGTTTTTTTAATTATTAATTAATCAGACATATTATAATGTAATTTTCTTGAATTAATCTATTAATCATTTGGTCTTAACATTGTTCAAAATAGTGAAAATGTTACACCTTGCCAACTCCCTCCCTCGCTTTGTCTGACCAACAGTCCAAAACATAAAAACATTCCCTTTACAATGGCATAAAACCAAAAAAGCTGCAAAGGTTTGCTCCATTTTTTTAACCAGTGGTCATGTTCCTTGACTGAGAACCGAGTATTGTTGCTTGAAAAATTATAAAACCTTTTTTTTTTTCTTTCTTTCACACAGTATTATCAGTTATCGTTTATCAATTTATCATACTTTCACTTTCTATAAACTTTCTCTTTCTATAGAAGCTCATGATTTACCATAAACTATTTTGTAATGCCGTTTTATTCATTGGTCGCGATTCATACATCTTTGTCTCAGTACAGTGTCAGAGTGATGTGTAAATCACATGCTGACATCAACCGTGCTTACAACCTTCGCAGCTATTGTCCACATTTGTAGAAGAGATTTTGCGACAAAAGAGGATTTCTTTCGCTTTGCCGCAGAATGAGAAAGAACGATGAAAAGGAAATGTGACTGTTTGTTGTGCGTTTATCTCGTCAAGGTCATTAAATCACTCTCACACACACACACACACACACAAACACCCACACTCCCAAAATCTATGACACATTACATCTCACAGCATAGTAAACAATAAGGTCCAGGTAAAGGATGAAAGAAAGAGGGAAAATAGCCAGCCATCCCAGGGCACATCAAGAAAAACAGACACAGGCTTTGCACACACACACCTACACACACACACACACACACACACACACACACACACACCACTCAGTACGCAAATTCCCCTGAATGTGCTGGAAACGCAGGTATGCCCTGATATCTTCAAAAGAAAATGGACTCAAACAACGCCCGTTGTACTGTATGTGTCCACAGGGTATTGTCTGCCGCACCAAATGACAAATATAAATTTTTATCAAACAATTCGCCCTCTATCTCTCACTCTGTCCCGCTCTGTGTGTGTCTTTCTCTCTTTTTCTCTTGGCCTTTCCTCAGCTGTGGGCCCCTGGGATACAATGGACTGCTATTTGAAGCCCAGGACCTAGTTTCACCACTACCATGGGCAGCTCTTAGATACACAATTTATAATATAAAAGAATGAGATGGTGGGAGAATGAGACAGAGATACTGGGACGTTTTGATTTAATTTTTAATTGTAAAAGGTATATTTTGTGGAAGTGTCCCAGTGGAACGCTGCATATCACATGCACTGAAATCAGGTCAGTCAAATCAGACAGGAAAGCCTCTGTTTTTTTCATTTAAAAAAATGAAAGCAACAGAGGTTAGCCATGTGATGAGTTGGTGACCTATCCTGGCTGCCTTATCTCCCAATGCCTGCTGGGATACAACTCCAGTCCTGTGTCAGCCTGAAAAGGAGGGAGAGACTGAATGAGTGAATGCATGGATGAACAAATAATCCTTAACAACACCTCCTAATAACAGTTAGGTTAGGTTTAGGCAACCAAAGTACTTGGTTAGGTACAGGAAAAGACTGTGGTTTGGGTTAAAATAACTATGCTACGTAAGTCACATGACATAAATAATGTAAACGTGATGTAACACAAGCAACTCAATGCTTGAGTGATATTTGGCATCTCGTTCACAGAAGAACACCACCAGAGAACAGGCGTGAGGAAGGAGACAATGTTCTGTTGTAACATACTGGTGCTGGTCATATAATTAGAATATCATCAATAAGTTGATTTATTTCAGTAATTCCATTCAAAAAGTGAAACTTGTATAATGTATACATTCATTCCACACAGACTGATATATTTGAAGTGTTCATATTGTGAAAAGGTTCAATATTGAAGACACCTGGTGCCACACTCTAATCTGCTAATTAACTCAAAACACCTGCAAAGGCCTTTAAATGGTCTCTCAGTCTAGTTCTGTAGGCTACACAATCATGGGGAGACTGCTGACTTGACAGCTGTCCAAAAGATGACCACTGATACCTTGCACAAGGAGGGCAAGACACAAAAGGTCATTGCTAAAGAGGCTGGCTGTTCACAGAGCTCTGTGTCCAAGCACATTAATAGAGAGGCGAAGGGAAGGAAAAGATGTGGTAGAAAAAAGTGTACAAGCAATAGGGATAACCGCACCCTGGAGAGGATTGTGAAACAAAACCCATTCAAAAATGTGGAGGAGATTCACAAAGAGTGGACTGCAGCTGGAGTCAGTACTTCAAGAACCACCACGCACACGAAGTATGCAAGACATGGGTTTCAGCTGTCACATTCTTTGTGTCAAGCCACTCTTGTACAAGACACAGCGTCAGTAGCGTCTCGCCTGGGCTAAAGACAAAAAGGACTGGACTGCTGCTGAGTGGTCCAAAGTTATGTTTCTCTGATGAAAGTAAATTTTGGATTTCCTTTGGAAATCAAGGTCCCAGAGTCTGGAGGAAGAGAGGAGAGGCACAGAATCCACGTTGCTTGAAGTCCAGTGTAAAGTTTCCACAGTCAGTGATGGTTTGGGGTGCCATGTCATCTGCTGGTGTTGGTCCACTGTGTTTTCTGAGGTCCAAGGTCAACGCAGCCGTCTACCAGGAAGTTTTAGAGCACTTCATGCTTCCTGCTGCTGACCAACTTTATGGAGATGCAGATTTCATTTTCCAACAGGACTTGGCACCTGCACACAGTGCCAAAGCTACCAGTACCTGGTTTAAGGACCATGGTATCCCTGTTCTTAATTGGCCAGCAAACTCGCCTGACCTTAACAATATAGAAAATCTATGGGGTATTGTGAAGAGGAAGATGCGATACGCCAGACCCAACAATGCAGAAGAGCTGAAGGCCACTATCAGAGCAACCTGGGCT